>NW_013545792.1:0-199160 GCF_000499545.2 Eimeria tenella
CTACCCGGGCGGTGTTTTCTTCTTACCACCCGCAAACGGATGGCCAGACCGAGCGAGTTAACCGCACCCTTGAACAGATGCTACGCACGTACATCCAGGCAGATGAGAGGGAGTTGGAAGGCCTGCTGCCTGCCTTGGAGCTAGCGTATAACACCACCAGTCATTCCTCTACTGAGCTTTCCCCCTTCGAAATCATGATTGCGGAGAATCCCTTAACCGCAGCGGACCTCGACATTGTTGGTGCTTTGGCTCCTACGCTCACTCCCCTTATGACTAAACTCTTCCGGCAGCTCTGCGATCGCGCACGAGCCACATCATCCAGGCAAAGTGGCGTCAGAAATACTACGCTGACGCCCGCCGCAGGGCTGTGGAGTATAAGGTGGGCGACCAAGTCTGGCTTAGTGACAAACACTTACCTGCTCTTAACCATTGTTCTAAGTTTGAACCTAAATACCGTGGGCCCTTCACAGTGACCGAACGCATTGGCACGGTCGCTTACCGTCTTGCTTTGCCCGCCACATACGAGGGACACAATGTTTTTCATGTTTCACAATTGGTCCCACATCATCCCCGCGATCCCGCTTTAGTTCCACACGAAGGTCCAATGGGCTGGCCACCAACACACGATGACGCCGGCAACCCTACGGACCAGTATCTTGTCGACTATATCCTGGACCAAAAGGGGACTGGAGAGGAGGCGCAGTATCTTGTTAAGTGGCGGGGTGTTCCCGAGGAAAGGGCCACATGGGAACCCGCACATCATTTGGCAGGGTGTCCCGCCTTACTTCGGGCGTGGCCGCGCCGCCAGCGCAAACGCCATCCATCCTGACGACGTTCTTCTTCTTCTTCTTCTTCTTCTTCTTCTTCTTCTTCTTCTTCTTCTGCTTCTTCTTCTCCTTCCTCTTCTCCTTTTTCTTCCCTTTCCGCTGCTCTCGCCCTTCCTCTTTATACGCGTTCGCCCGCCCGTTCTCGTCCTGGGAAGGGGGGGAAGGGGTGCAGGAGCACCTTACAATCCAAGACTCTGCCAGCTGCTTACTTTCAAGGAACTAATGTCACTAGTATCATGTTAAGGGAGGGCTAGACGACTACTAGTGGACTACAGGACGTCCGAGGACACCGACGTCTACGAGTAGAAGGGCTGGGTAAGGAGGAAGAGTGGTCGGAGAATGATAACGCACCTGCCGAGATCCGTGAAGACCTAATTCCTAGTCAGGGAAGGCCGGCCCACCCCCTAGAAGGTCGGCCGATTTGACGTACTAGCCAATGGCCCCACAGCCCCTGACGTGTGGGACGTTCCGAGATTGTTGTGAAGCGTGAGGAACGGAGAGAATGAGGAGAAGAGAAGGGCCGGAACCTAAAAAACCGGCAAGCGGTTTCTGTTCGTTAGCAGGAAGGAAGTTGTAGTGCCAGGCACTACAATTGACCTTCGTCGCCACCCCTCGAGGCTTAGTAACGCGAAAGGGCATGAATAATATAGAATATTTTAAGGTATAAGGCACCATTGGATATTAGGAAATCATAAAAGGGAATAGTGTGCTCGCTAGCCAGCACCGGGTATGGGGCTGGATGCGAGGTTGGTGCCGTGACTCAGGCACTGACCCTCAGCGAGGGTCAACAGTCAGTTCTATTATTTTGGGTTTTTCTTACCTCTCAATAATATGAACTCAATTGTATATGGCTATTTAGGGTATACAGAAGTAGTTGGCGAGAATCATGGATTTTAGATAGTAGATGTAGAGTGTGCACTTAGTCAGACTAGCCCAGGGACCATGCGTAGTAACAGTGTAGGCCAGCTGTTCACTACAGTAGTCGCAGCAGTAGGCACTGTGCACTACAACCGGAGCCCGAGCTATCGCCAGCCCCAATCTCCAGATATTCACAAACACGTCTAGTGTATCCATGCTAACTTGCTGATAAACTGCCTCACTTCGATACTAGTAAGAAGGTCCTGTACGCGTTCAGAGTGTTGACCTCTTGCAGGCCGCCAGCTAGCTATCTTCTTAGGGTCACCAGGAAGCCCTACTGTAGTTCCTGTGCACTACAGCATGGTGCACAAGTGTGCGCGGCCTAACCACTGCCTACACCTTTGCTAAATTTCCACAATGTTCTCTCTATATAGAGCTTAAGCGTCCAAACATACAAGGTGTAGCCCTCAACTGCAGTGCACCAAACCCGGCCTAATGCCTATGTTAATCTTCGTAGCCAGGTCGTCTACGATGCATGACTAAATTAAATACTAAAACAAAAAAAACACTTAGAAATAAAAACAGAAAGCCCTAGAATAGAGCAATTCGTTCCAGATGGCTGACCCCGCAGTGTCTCAGCTCGTTAGAGGGCCGCCCCCAGCCCCAAAGTCCGGCTTGCCAGCGGACCGCAGGGGGGCTAGCCACCCTTAATGCCATGCAGATTCTACATAGCACTTTATACCAATATTTTAGAAATGCTTAGATTTCTTTGTATTCTTAGGATGGCTTTCGTGCTTTATGGTAACTCCTGACGCTTCGCTGTCTTGCCCGCCGCTTTTTGTGTAAAGCATTCTCACAGGCTTCACGAAGCGTACCACAAAACCTTCCCATGTCAGTAAATTGTTGAGATTGCCTTATGGCTGACAGGTGCATTTTTGTCTGTCGTTAACCTTCATGAACTGGCAGACGCCAACAGTGGTGAGCCAGTTTCTAGTGCCCACTTGATTCTAGGCAGCCCATTACCAGGCAGAGTCCACTTCCCGCTATCTTGCTGATAGGCCGCAGAGTCACGTAGCTTACTTTTTGTTGGTATGTGGCACAGGTATGTCCTTGACCTCAACGGTGAGGGCACTGAGACTCAGGCACAGCTGTCCCACTAAATGAGCGCAGGTTGCTGCCATGGCGAATGCCTTGACAGCGGCAAAACCACTACGCATGTCGGCTGTGAAGGGTATATACTTGCATCTTTCTCCAGATGGTGCTGCTGCGGCGAGGATGTCAAAAAGTATGCAACAGAAGAAAGCAACAGAAGCTGCGAGTCCCAAAACCGTGGAAACACTTTTACCGCGTGTTTGGAAAAGGCGCACAAAAGCCGCGCCTAGGATTGATCCAGTTAGCGCAGCAGTTATCGCCAAAAACACAGAATGCCAACGCAGCAAAATTCCAGACTGAGCTATAGCCTGCTCTCCCATTAGCGGCATTAGACCTGTGAATGGTTGCAGACATGCAGAGTCCCAGAAACCCTGGTGAATCGCTGCAGAAGCTAGTGGAAGGGCGACAAGCACTAACAAAAGTGCCTGACTTCCTCCAAAAAACCACCGGCTTGAAGGCGCCGAAGGATCACCTGATCCGCCCCCTTTTGATGTCTGGCGTATGCTCTTTAAGGCGAAACCAAGGCCCAACAAGCGTGCTCCGTCAGCCACCAGGGGAAGAAAGAGCTGACAAAACGGGGAGAGTGGCGGCGAAAGAGAATGATGTCCTGCTAAACGAGGAGGGTATCCTTGAATTCCAGCTCTTGCACCTTGCGGGGATTGTCCGAACAATGGTGGCTCGCCAAGAGTTTCATCAGCAGCATCAGTTGATACATAAAACAGTGGCCAGTGAGAAACATATGTCCTCAGCATGTCCCACAATATAAATCCTCCAAGAGATTTTAAAACATCTAATGCAACTTTTGTTTGTAATTCGGGAGGATGTCCTGTCTCCAGGCCTTTGCCCATCACATGCCTAGAAGGTGAGTCCGAGAAAGCTGATCCTGCTTCACTGACACCGCAGTTTCCCGCTGCTTGTTTTGTCTTATGTAGTCTCTCTGTCGCTTTAAGATAGCACACATACGCAAGGCAGATGCCTGGAATGCCAGACAACAAGACCGGAATTGAGCCGGCACCACGCAGGAGAAAAGGCCTTATCATTCCCAACCGTTCGGTGAACAGCACAATGCATCCAATAGTTGTTGTCAACGCACAAATAAAACAGATCATTGATTGGCGGTTGGCTGGGCCGATTTCTTGCTTAAGGACGCTTAGAATAGCTCGAATAGAGGCACCATCACGAGACTTATTTGTTCCTACGGGCTGCCCATCCTTTCCGTTATCGTCTCCTCGATGTTCAGAGTTTACCAACGCTTGTGCTTCTTTAGGCCTTTGACCTGCGTGGTAGTTCCACGTAGCTTCTAGCTCAGAAGTGTCTGGGCCATTGCTTATCTGGCTGGTACCTAAAGAGTCGTCGGACAAGACCAGTGCAAGATTTTTAGCAGCTTTCCACGGAAGGAGCTGCTGAGCTTCCTCAGGCAGACTTTTTGAAGTCAACTTATCATTAGATCCTGTTTGCTTTAGGAAGATGCCGCTCGTATCTGTTGGCGGGGACAAAGGCTGATCGCCTTGATTTCTTGATGACCTGTCAGCGACGTTACTTTGTCTTCTGCTCTTTGCCATGGTCGGTGCCTAGCGGGATTTCGTATTAAGTGCGTTCTTTTGCAAAGATAAGTGTAAACTTCCCTTGTATGTGCTTCGTATAGGCTGCTACGAGTGAACAGTGACAGCTCAAGCAGAAGGCTGTTGCTCTCCAGCCTAGTAGAACAAGAGGACAGGGAATTTTTCGAATGAGAGACGCACTGCAGTTCGATAGAAAGGTCAGCTTTCTACGAATATCCAGCACATGATTTGTAAATCGCTGGCGTTTCCATGGAGGTGTTTTGGATGAGCAGCAGTAAATAACGGCGATCCTAGTGAAATTCCAAATGCTTCCAAGAATCTCCAACTGATAAGTTGGATACTGTGATCAATTCTTTGCACTATACAAACAGTACCTAGATTCTCTTGTCTTACATGCCCCGATTGCTCAAAATGGAAACGGAAGTGAGCAGATGTACGATCGAACGCGGTTCTCCTACTGGAACGGAACGGAGAGCACTATTTTTCAAGCCTGTTGGAAAAATAAGTATATCTTCTAAAGTACGTAAAAAATCCAGGAAGTGTCAAACGCTTACGGTTTGATGGTTATTTTGTGCTTCAGCATGTTCAAGTTGAAGGGACTTTCGTTACTGCTTATTGAGCCATGGGGCTGCCCACCAGATGCATGCACTGCCTTCTGGGGCTGGGTGACAGATGCAAGGGCTGATAAAAGCAGCACCAAAAATTCTGGAAGGATCAACGACCTATGTCCCATGGCACACTGAAACAACTCTACCTCTTTAATTTGATGAAAATAAGAAAGGTCATTCCGCCGGCTTCACGGGCACTCGAGGGGAACTGGGTTGCTGAAGAACGCAACAAATCAGCCCAACTCAACAGGACCTGCATCTAGCGCGTGTGAAGAGTTTTCTTTCATAGAGAAATCCGCCAGCTACACTAAATTGATATAGAGCTGAACTACAGCCTCGAGGAAGATGCCCAGAGTGAGACGCACAATCAATACTTCATCACAGTATGTATGAAAATTTTCCAAAATATTTATTGCTTTAGAGTTCCATGGAAATGTGGCGAGAACCGCTACTTTCGGGTGATACGCATATTTGCAGATCTGGTGCCCCTCTCACATCCTAAGGTGCAACACGGTTGAGCTGCCCTCCAGCTTCTGGGCCTACCAAAGGCTCTTGCAGGCAAGCACAGTCTAGCAAGCTTGGCCTAACAATGCTTAAAAGTTATTGTTTTCGTGAAAAGAAGAAGGTACTCGCCCCGTCACCTTCAGACTACGCCTTGCCGCAGTGCAGCCTCCTTCTGTTTCCATATGTCCGGCGCAGCATGCGGTTGAAAGAAAGCACTTCATGAATGCAACAACACTGCAGTGCTTTCGCTTTCCTATTGGCTTGAATGCTATACGGCTGAAACGTTGCTTTCTTCCCTGCCGTACCCACGCAGCAGTTAGCACTTTAGGAGCTTACCTACGTAGGTACTGTAGGGAGCGTACGCTGTATGGTAAATGTCCTAGGTATGGAGTGTAGCCTGAAACTGGATTGCACCCCTGGAGCTGTGGGCGTATTTGTACTGGCTTTGATTTTCACGTCATGCCATAAAAGTACACACGACAAGACTTCTTCTTTGTCGTCCGTGAGACACGCGCTGTAGCTTTTCAAAAGAAGAGAAAAACAGAAATGCCTGCATGCCTCGCCTTTCAGCTTGGTCGCATACTTCGACCCGCAGTATAGCAACCAAAGTAATGGCCACTTTCGTACTATGCAGCATTCAAAAGTGCAGCTGCCAGGACGATCAGCTCACAAGAAAGGTACGAAATAAATATTAGACTTTAAATAGCCTTTGTTTAGGGGCCTGTGTGAGTGAACGATTTGGGGTTTTTCCATAATATCAGGTCATGGCGTGCAATTTGCAGTTGGTGCCCTGTTTCTCTTGCTTGCCTGCTCGCGGTCTCCTGTCTGTCTTTTGAGATTCACCTCAGATCTTTTCTGCATGAAGTCTCATACCTTTTGCTCCCATGAATTTCACTTTTATCATGTAAAGAAAGGCACAAGATGTACCCTACCTTCGGGGCTAAGCCAGAAGCCCCGCATCACCCCTGCTGCAGGCATCATCTCCTGATAACACCTGGCTTCTCGCATCATTATCTTCCAAGCCGTCAAGTTAGGGCCTAATACATTTCGTTCCATTCACTTGCACTTTCGTGGCATTTCGCATCTTTCAGTTGTCTCCCTATCAAGATGTGGCCTAGCAGGGCTCTCATCTCTACTTATTTTTTATTCCTTTCATAGCTGTTTTTACCAAAGGACGTGGTGAAGGGAAAGCTCGCTTTTGTAGTCAAGTTAATGGAGGTTAAAATAGTAGTTGCACAACGATGAGTAGCGTTTATCCTTAGCATATTAGAGTGTAAATTGTCGCTAACAAAAGAGTTGTTAGTATCGCGAACGCGAATAAATTTCGTTTGTTTTTTCCTGTTATTTCGCACTGGTGAGTGGAAGACAGTGTAAAAAGGGACAAGCATCGCCTTCCAGTGGGGAAAAGTGCTGGAGTTACTGAATTTGTTTCCGAGCTAAAGTCATGGCGATGCAGGAATGAAGCACCAAAGCTCGCTTTTATCTCATGCTGCATTGGAGTACTGCTGTCATTACTCAGTGAGTGTAAGAAGTGGTTTGTAGCTTGCTGCAGAAGCAATGCCTTCTAGCGCAGGCTCTGAACTCGAGCCAACGATTTTCACGCACTCGTTGCCACATTCGCTGTGCTAGTTGTGGCTGCTAATTGCGAACAGCATGTGCTGCAGAGCATTATGCAGACCACTCGTTGTTGTTACTAGGATGACTTCCGGCCCTTCTGTATTTTTTTGCGTGAATTTGCAGCAGAGGCATTCAGTGCTACTAGCTCTCCTGTTGGGCAGTGCTGTTTGGTCATCAGTTCTAAGTAACTGTCTGGGCACCTTTCTGTTCTCCAGTGCAGTTCAGCTGAAAGGTTTATACACAAGTGCCTCAACTGCCACCTGATAGCCATATCATCTGTGATGTTTCCTGAGGTTATGATTTTTGTATTCCTGTCGTTGACGCGCGTCAACAAACATGTTTTTCTTCAACCTTTTTAAATTATGGTATCTGCTATCGTTATGTTCTTGCGTCGCTTCCCACAAAAGATAATGTCTGGCCTAAGTAGTATCTTCATGTCCGTTGGGCAGGCGTGGAGTTGAAGGGTTTTATCCCGGTTCGTCGCTCTGTTCTTGAAAGCTGTGGTTACCCTTGGGAGCTTTTTGTTATGCTTTTCGAGGGGTGCGGGCAAGAGTGGTTAAGGATATGTGCTAGCGCTTCTGGATCCATTGCGCACTGGCAGTAGTGAAATATATTAGGTTTCTTGGTCTTTTTGAATTATGCACGTGCTGGGATTAAGGCCTGGTGAGATCTTCCCTTAAATGCCAATAACGTTTCTTCAGACTTCAGGTCAGACGGTCGTCGCCGAAATTTGTTCCTGTCTGCTGCCGGCATGCGGCCAAATTTTCCTCGCGTGCGCTGTCCTTCCATATCTCCCTTCGCCATCCTGCCACGTGGTGCTTAATGGTTCTAATACGGCGCTTCTGCTGTAACTCGTAGCCATCCCTTGCCTTGACCAGAAAGCGACCTTTATCATTAATCTAAATAAAGTTTTTCAATCGGTACGTTTCCTGGAAGCGGACGCCATAGGCTCCTTAAATTCTCTGCATGCCTCCCCTTCCTGTCCAGTCAGCCAAGGTGACGGCCCCTGAGCAAAGTGGTAATGGCATGTCTGTCCCTAGAAGCTTCAGCAAGTGTAGGGACAAATCGTTACTTGATGAGCGCTATAAGTTGTCTCGGTTTGTTGGTTGATTTTCGACAGCTGATAGTTACCCCGCATACTTCTTTCTGTTTTTTGAGAGTGCTTAAAGCTTCGTCGTGAGTTTTCCCTGAAGAATGCAACGAGGCTGCAGCGCAGTGTGCGTAGATTGTGTTTGAGTGCCCGCTCCTTCAACTTATTTGCAAGCAACACTCCTTTCTTGCCTCCCCTTCTGTGATTTTTCTCTTATCGGATGGCTGCCAACGCCTTCATGACTTTATCTTTGCCCTGAGCAAGCCTTGGGTAGGCACACGTCTTTGGTCTGTCAATCTCTTATACGGCCCGAGGTGCTGGGTTCTTCGCGGCTTGTTGGTTCCTATCAGTTTGGGGTTTGTTTGTGAACCGCAGCAGGTGGCTCATGAGTTTGTTGAATGATGACTGCCGCTCCTATATTCTTCCATCTGCCGTTTTCAACTCTTTCTTTTATGGCACGTGCAACGCTGCCTAATTCCATCTTCAGCTCAGCACTGCTTTCTGATTGGGCTCGTCATAAACGGACGGGTGTATGCCTTGTGCAAATGGTTGAGTTATTCGTCTTATAGCGCTGTCCCGCTATTTTTTTTTGCTACGCCGGTATGCTGGTGTTTGTGGCATCTGCTGCTTCTTTGCCATGTCCCTCATCAGCTTTGAGTGCTCGCTGCCGTTACTCTGTTGTGTGGGAATCTTATAGCGAGATAGGCAAGTCTGCTGTTCCTTCCATTGCCTGCGTTTCCTCCTTCTGTGGGATGTCAGCTACGCACGTGTTCTGAAGAATATTTTTACCGTTTTCACAGCCAAAGAGCTTCTCTGCCCTTGCTGGGTTGTGCAACAGAGAGCGTGGCAATGTTTCCGCGATGGTCTCCGCAGCTTGTCGGTCAAGGCCTCTAAAAGCCACAAACACAGCGCCTTACAACTGGATGCAGCCTACTGGGCTCGAAACTATGCATCGTGGCGGATCCATTGAGCCTTCTAGAGCTATAAGCTTCAATTTGAGAAGGGCTAGCCTCTTACTGCTGGGTAAACGCAGCTACAACGGTGCATATTTCCCTCTATTTTTTTCCTGCGGTGCTGCACTTTGGCTTGTTCCATTTCGGTAGTACTCTGTTGTGCTGTTGTGCATACTTGCACATTCTTATGAACCAAATATCTCAGGATAGCTTATTGCATTGCATGGATCGTGCGATATTGTCATTTTCCCCGCACGCAGCCATCAGTGCTGCCCCGTGAGCTGACTGGCTCCACAGCACATCTCGCGAAAACCGACGAAGATGCTGCAACCTATGAAAACGCAACAAGCGCTCGGTTGTGGAAAAGGATATCATGAGCGGTGGCTTCCGTCAGAGATGACAGCGACCAGCCAGTGGATTCTCCCTGTGCGCGTTGTGTGGCGCTGGAGCCGACTTTCTTTGCTTGCTATGTTTAGCCCTGTATCGTCCCGTAAAAATTCCCATTTAACGCCTAAGCCACGACGAAGCACTTGTTAGCAAGGACAGAGGCGCTGCTCCGTCCCGCAGGTAACACGGCCTAGTGCTCAGCAAGCACACAGCACAAACAACGCGTCTTGTTTCCTTCTCAAGCATTGTCTTTAGATTTCTTGGAACTCTACTTTAAGTCTGTTTTGTTTCATATTAGAGGCTAGCAATGATTGAGACATGTTCGTTGGAAATGCAGCGAGCGACACATGTGACGGCGATCACTGAGGCCCCCCTTGCAGCGGCGGTGGTGTGAGCTTGTATGTGGTGAGAGCGTCAGTTGCTTTTGCTGTTTCCTGCTAGATTATCTCATAATCGATTAATTTTCAAAAGAGAAATGTCCTAATAGGAACTGTTGGGGGGCACGTAGCGCAAGGGACCGCTCGAGGGGGTGACAGGTCACGGGTCTTTGCATGTGGAAACACCCACTCCACCTGCCGACCCACGCCAGGCCTTGATCTCTCTTTCTCCTTTTGAAGGCACAAATACCTAATTCAGGCCATTTAGAATCTATTCCTACAATAAAAACAGTCAAGGCAGCCCCAGGATCTGCCCTATTTCCAGCTGTCTTTCACCCTGGCTTGTGTCGGCTGCGCCCGCGGGAGACGTGTCTTGGCTAGCCAGCGGCTAAGGTCTCACTGTTCCTCCCCTTTTCTCCTGCTAAATGAGCTCTCATATAAAGACTTTAAATGTTTTATGCAAAGAGGAATCCATAGAGAACCGCATTGCGTGATGCTGAGAGCCTTACTGCCGCCCGTCCGCCCCCCGCCTCTGGGCCTGCTGCTTCTCGAGGCCTCGCCGGTTTTCTACATAAGCACGAAGGCTGCACATAGACCACCTCCACAGCCACTGGAAAGGGCCAGTTCGAAACTGTTCGAGCCGCATACACCGCAGCCAGCAGCGGGAGGTCCCTATGCCAGCTCGAGACCCAATTCACGCTTCAATCTACACTGCAAGTAAACACAAACCCCACGCATGGCAGCAACAGGAGCGGCGCCGCCTTCCGAGGACGGCTCCTGGACGCGTGATTGCCGAATGGTAACTCTACAGGAGGCAGATTCCCGGGCGAACTGCACTGGCCAGCAACCTCAAGAGGGATCCCTTCCTCCCGCTGTCTCCTTCGGGGGAGTCGGCGGGACCATTCCTCCCCACAGACAGCCCATATTTCACAGTGTGGCCATGTCGAATGTCCCCTGCACCTCTACCAAGACACTGGAGCAACCAGCCATGAATCCCGGTGGCTCTTTGGGAGGGGCTACAGTGCAAACCGAACCTGCAGAGGGGACCTCCGTCCAGTCGTGGCTAATTTTGCAGCATAGACAGATGCAACAGCAGCTTTACTACGATGGGCAGCAGATGGTCCAGCAGCACCTGCATCAACAGCGTTCCCAAGTACTGCAGCAAGGAACCCACGGGGAGTCGCCCCACGTGAGCATTGGAGAAGTGTCACACTGGCAGAACTCCATGGAATATCCACCAGAGAAACCCGCAGGCTTTGGATACGGCAGCCCTTGTATGATGCCATCTCAGGCACCTCCCCAATACACCGTGTCATCCATGCCATCTGCCCCCTTCGCCGCTGAGGCGCATCTAACGGGACAGCCACAGCTTGCAGCTTGGCAAACTGGCAACACTCCACAGCGCGAAACCCTAAGTCCTCCACCTACAAGTGCTGCTTCCCCGTATTCCTTCGGTGTGTGCTTGGGTAATCCTCAAAGCCCCCCAGGAGGTCTTAGAGGAGGACCAGAAGCGCCCAGAGCGACAGAGCCCTGGTATTCCATGCAGCAGCAGCAACCAGTTGGGAACTTACAGGCGCCACCAGCCATGTTCCCTCCTGTGGGGGGTCCCTCAGCGCCTTTACTTAAAGCAGAAGGTAAGAGCTCTCGGGCGTGCAAGGTGGGCGGCTCTAGGCGGCGAGGTGATCCAGGGACAGAAGGAGGGGTCCCCTCGGGATGTTCGTCAAGCACGCGACCAGCAAAATTCTTCAAGCAGCACTCTCCAGCCAAGGGGGCTCTCAAATCCCGGGGGAAGACGACAGCTTCTCAAGGAGTTGGCGTAGAAGAAGCGGGGACTAAGGATACCTCTAATGGCTCTGCCGTCTGCCCAGCCTCAGGGCAGGCTCCATTGGGGACCCAAGCCAGCGGAACAACCAAGCCCTCTTCAGGGTCAGTCGATGCGGGGGAAGGCAACAATACCGCTCCCAGGGCTAACGCCCGACCCCGTACAGTGAGGCCTTCAGAAGTAATGGCAAAAATGTATTTTCATAGGAAAAAGGAGGCGTGGAGAGCAGAACTTCTGATAGAAGGCACAAAGAAGCAGAAGTCATTTTCGTGTCGGGTGAGAGTTGGGCCCCCTCGTTACCCTCGAGTCCACAGGAAGCGATCAAATTGCCACCATGATACAGGCGTATACTCAGAGAACACGCCTGACGGTATCTGCACGCTCATCGAGTAACGTAGGGGACACGAAGGGAGAAGTCCCTTTTTTGCTATCACCAGCGTGCAAGTCTTGGTTTCTTTGTTGTTTCGGTATTGCATCAATCCCGAATAAAAACCCCACTTGTTTGTGGAGTTTTCTGTGCATGCTCGTTTGAGCTATGATTTATTGAACTGCCTTCATTTGTAAGCAGCTGCACCTCCTTTGTGTGTGTGCAGCTCTATGGCTATGAACGGGCCCGGCTCATGTGCGAGTGGGCCCGAAAATTTGTACTTAGGACAAGCCGTTTGCCTACAGACGAAGAAACGTGCACCTCGCTTGCCTCTCTCATGAAAGAGCCCTTGCCAACTCATGTACCTACGGCTATGCCCTGTACAGAGTGTCCCGGAGCCCCTGGGGGATCTCAAGGTTCCTATCTGAGCTCTGGAGATGCGCAAGCGGCGCATTCGTCCAAAATTAAAAACACGGCTGTATCTGTTCAGCAGCAGCAACAATCGGAAGTTTCTGCAGCACTGAACGCCGGCAATGCTTCAACACGGGAAGTCAGCCACGGAACTAGTGCCTCTTCCCCACCAGGTGCAAAGTGTCCCTTGGAACAGCAGCCCACAGCTTCTGGGATGTGCAAGAAACGAAAGGAGCCTGCGAAATCAGGAGAATTCACCACAAAGGTGCGGAAAGCAGCTGAAGCGCAGGTCGGAGCAACAGTAAAGAAAGGCCAAGGGTCAAGGGGTGCTGTTGAAATCCACAATGACCCCACCTTCATGGGCTCTCGACAGATGTCGCGCACAGATGTTCTTGTGGCTGGCTCTGGCGGGAAAGCAGCGAACCCAACAGAGTGCAAAGGGGAAGCAACCCAGCACATGCTTTCGCCTTATATTTCTTTTATCAGTTCCGACAGCCCAACTGCTCCATACACGAACCCTCTAGCCAACTGTGGGAATGCAGAATTGCAAGAACTGTCGGCAGAGCATGGCCCTCCACTTTCCCAAGAAGTAGGAACACGACCCGGAATTCTCCAAGATGAGCTACAGGCGAAAGCTGCAGAATTGTGCCCTAGAGATTCTGAAGCCAACGGAACAGATGGCACTAATCCATGGTTTGAGGAGCTGGAACAGCTTAAAAAGATCAGCCGGCCAAAAGGAGGACGTGCCAAGCGATTTAATGTGGGCAAGAAACCATTCAGTGGCGTGCGTGGCATTTACTTCCAGCAGGGATTGTGGAAAGTGAAGTACCGAGGAGAACAAGAGGAAGCCATGAAGCTCTTTCCATACAGTCCAGGGGTAGGACCCAGAGAAGCAAGGGATGTTACAAGCATGCAGGCTTACTGTGTCAGAGTGTACTTGCTGAATACAAGCAGTGCTATGCATCTGGAATGTCGTTTTTTGAGCTTTTGTGTTTCGTCAGGATGAAAAAGACATGAAATCTCAGTTTGAGCTGGCGAGATCCTTTCTGAGACAAGTGATTGACAAGGGACGCCAACTTCATGACAGTGACGGAGAGGGCCTCTCTGAAGACGAACCCGGTAAGCTCACAATACCTTTTCAGCTTGAGCTCACCAGAGGCGTATCAAAGCCACTTCTACAGAGACCAAGCCACCTATAGCTTTCCAATTCTACATCATTAAACGCCGATGGTCTAGTTCCTCATTCCGTGCCACGTTCTGCGTGTGGTGTCTGCGATTCAGCCTGGCTAGTAAGAAGCAACAGCTCAAGCAAGTGGGCCTGTAAGAAGGAACAGAGCACCGTTTCTTCGAAGACTGAGCAAACGCCGCGTCCCAAATCCCCCACTGCACAACCCCTACGTAGGCGAGCCCCCACTTCTAGCAAAACGTCCCGCCCCGACGCCACCAACGACCTTCCCAGAGTACCCCTGCCTGGCGCAGCAGGAGAGTGTCAGAGCAATGGTGTTGTACGACCGTACTTCTCTCATGGAAGTCCCTTACAGCAGGATGGAGCCCAACTCCCCCCGGGACTCCCTGTATCCGCCCCAGGAGCAGCATATGCCCCCGACACTCCCGTAGATTCTCGCTCGTGGATTCAGGGGACAGCTGTTGAGGGAGCATCGGCGGAGCCTCCAGAAGAAGAGACTTGCGGCCAGCAACTACGCGGTGGGGCTGAAGCGATAGCACAGTGGGGGCCGTTGACGGAGCCTGGGGAGGGAGAGACCCTAGCCAATCGCCCCCCTGAACTGCGACTTCCACTGATGCCATGTAGAGGAGTGTTTACTACGGGTGACAGCCCCATGTACCAGCGGCCGTCTCCTAAGGAGAAGTCGCCCTTCTCTCACGAAGGTAGCACAGGGTTCTTTTCAGCTGTGACGACTGCGACCGACGAAGCCCTGCCTGTGGCGAGTTGGAACGCCAACGAAGGGACCACAACAGTGGCCGGAGCTTCGCATTCAAAGGCTTCAAACGGACACTACTCTACAAACTATTTCTGCTGTCAGCCATTCAGTGCTCCTGCCGAAGACAGAGGTTCAGTCGTCTCCTCGGGTGTCTCTCATTCATCTGAAGGAGCTCAGCTGGTTGCTTTTCCCACCAACCGAAACCTTCAGGAGCCGGATCTGGGTTTGTCGCAAGGCGAATTTTTGCAGCACATGCATTTAGGCCAATCGGGCGGTGTCCCACCATCCAGCCCGTATTCTTGCGGAAATGCAGTGGCCACACCCATGAGTCTACTTCAACCATTTGAAGGTACTCCAAAAAGCTCCGAGAGCTTTCTTCAGTTTCGTCCCTTCTTAGGCCAGCAAACGGGTCAACTTGAGACATCTCTTGGGGAGGAACTCCTCTCCGGCGCGGGCTACGCATGTGAATTTAACAACGCCATGGACAGCCGCCATTCAACGGCGCAGCAGATGAGAGCAGACGTTCCCTTATTGCCTTCCACAAGTGTAAGGGGGATTGCTCTAGTCGAGCACGCTGAAGCGGCGGCCGGATCAGCCCGTCCCTCCCATTGCGACTCTCAAGCCAGCCCATGGGCTCTGGCTAGCCCTCTGACGCTGTGCAGGCCCAAAGAGGAAGCGAGAGCACGCGGTGCAGGCGCCCCTGAAAAGGCAGGGCCGCTCGGGCAAAGCGTTTCCGCAAACTTTTCTGGCGAAATGTTACCCTCTCGCCGTCCAGCAGCACTTCCGTGGTTGGTTGTAAAACCACGTGAAGAGGAAGAGAAGGCCTTGACTCCTCTAGCGGCCAAGGCCTCTGGATATCTGCTACAGGGGGCCCCAATGAGCTGCACATGCAATCAATATCACGCGAATTAAGCGATGAAGATGCTTTTTTTCGGGTTTATTTGACAATGGCAACATCCTAGAAGAGCGAATGCAGGATGTTTGCCATCACAGCTTCTGCGAGGTGCCGACGGTGGTTTGCGCGACTATCGCAGAGCAAAGAGAAATTTTGTCTAAGCTGCTGCTGGAAATTTGGAAAAGGTGCCTGCGAACGATGGCTTCTTTGTTCTTTATTCCTTGAAAATTCCTACAACAAAGGGACGTCAGTACTCACAATGTGCTATTTTGATGTGTAGAGGACAGATGTCCCAACAGTCATACGGGGATGCTGCAAAGCAGCTCGTATCCTCTTTTTTTCGACTTTCTGTCTCCTACGGCACAGAAACACCACCTGTGACGCCTTGCTGTTTTTGGTTTTACCTTTCGCGCAGTAGCCCTTACTCCGAGCAAGGGCCAGTCCAACGTAGGCCCTATTTTCAAAGGGGTCATCGGCCTTTCCTTACAACACTACATTTCTGCGGCCGTTAATTGCCACCGCATATTGTCCAGGCCTTTGTAGATGCATGCCAAGATACAACACTGTGGGAGAAGCGCGGCTTGCTGCTCTCCTCGCTAGCACGGCACCCTAAGTGAGGGGTCGCAAGTGAGCCGTCCCAAACGCAAGCTACCTTGGCGTCCACGGCATTGTTACAGTGCATCCTCATTACGGAGATGTGGATGTAGTACTAGATTTCGCAGCGAACAGCACCGATCCGTGTGTGCTTCCTCATGAAAAGCAACTTATTCCTAAGATATTTTCGGGTACCAGCTTACTTGTTCTCCATACAAGACCACAGTGGCACTCAACGAAGGCCGCCCTTCTTTTTGAGCGTTGCCAGGCATAGGAAAACTGATCTTTCAGCATCTTAGCCTTGCCCAACGTAGTCGTGCAGATGTGCATGGCAATGTTGCGAAAGGGGAAAAGGCGGTGGTGCTTAACAAGCTCATTCAATGGGATGGAAAGCGCTACTCAAAATTCGTAATCAGCGGAGCGGTGGCAGGAATTTGTTGAGATATTTGGGACTTCAGCGGTCACTATGGCTTCCTACGCAGCATTTTCGAGGGTTTAATTGCCCACTTGAGAATCTGGAGTTCGCTTTCTGGTTTGTCTTGACACGTCCCACCGGCAAAGGCGAACAGTAATGCTGGTGTTCGACGAGCTCATGTGTGAGCATTGATCTTACTGCCGCAAATGCGTGCCGCCCAGTATCATTCACGAGTCGCTGCCCCTTTGATCACGCTCCGCTGGCTCCCCGCCTGTACATTTTTAATTACTTGCGGACTTTACAGAGCGTCATCAAGCATGTACCTGAGCTGCAGCTCTAGCTTTTAGGCTCTTTTTTCTGCCTTCAAGAGACTTTGACGGAGATTGTCAACTGAGCGCACCACAGGCAGCAAGCAGATGCGCGGGAGCTCGAACCTGACTAGAAAGGCATTAGCATCTTTCCTCCTATCCTTTGCCATGCAAAGATCGTGTTATGTACAAATCGATACTCACTACGCACAAGCAAACACATTGTATCGCAGCTATGAACAGAGCCCATGTCAGCTGGTAACTAGTGGCTCGTACTCTCTACGAAATGCCACATCCCACTGCACAGCTGCAGGCAGCCTTGTTTTTTGGTAAGTGATTTTATAATGCTGTTGCTTTTGATATGTCGCGAACTTCTGGTGATCCTGACAGCCTCCCTCCAAACCCAAGCTTGATGCTTGATAGCTTTTACGTAAAAAGTGTTGGGTTTTGACGGGAGAGTCTAACGAAGATTATACTTCAGTGGATTTGTTACACTTTCAATTTAGCGAGAGGCTGTTGGCGAGTACTTCTTCACAGAGTCCACACAGCCGGGCGTTAGTGTGTATACTGTGCTCGATGAAAACACACAACTGCAAACCTGTCCTCACCATGCGCTGTATATAGGCAACATGCCGTAACAGGCATCCTCGTGGGTTTTTGTCTCTTCAAGTTGGACTTTTGCTTAGTTCAGGTGTTGCCAGCAGCGAGCCGCATTAGACAGGGCTCGTCAGTTATGTGGGCGTGAACATGGACGCTCCACACGAATCACGGATAGTGCTTAAGCCTTGGAACCTTTTATGCTTGGCGTCATTACCAGTAACTGGATGGATAGAAAGCGCCTTCAGCTTCGAAGGCGGAGAGCCTTTTGAGTAGCTGGTCGAAATAGAAGCGACAGACACGTCAGCCATAATGAATAAAACGCCGAATGTGGCAACTACATGATTCTTTGCCTGCCTCAAATACTGTACAGTGGCCTTTTTATACATAACTGATAAAGTGGTTAAGCCGTGTAAACTTCAGGAGAACTGCTCGCTTGGTGAGCCAACTGCAGCGAGACCATCAACGGGCGGCGTGTCGCTTGCGCTGGTTTGTTTTGCGGTGTGATACATACCTTTTTATTTATCTGAAATATATGGTGGATCAGTCCGTTCTCGGACCGGCTTCAAGGACACACTGGCACCCGCTACCTATGCATGAGGAAACCAGGCTGGCACTGCACGGCCGACACAGCCTCCCATGCTGAGGCTTTGCGCCTTCTAGCGTACGTGGATCGGCTAATTGTCGTATTCAGTACACCTTGACTTATCCTTTCTGGGGGCTGGAAAGACGTCAGCCCTCGCTGTTTATGAGCCGGTGCTGTAGCACCTCCGGCATTGGGAAGCCCTCATCCTAGGTCATGGAACTAGACAGACCTGGCCTGGGGTCTAGCCGTAGACCCGTTGATGCAGAATGTGGAGGTAGAGCCTACACGCGGTCTCGTGTCCAGCGCAACTGGCTGGGCCTAGACGGGCAGGAGTGGAGTTGCTGCCGTTGCGTTACAGCGTCTCCTCTGGTGGAGCACCTGGCACTGGCAGCGACAGATGTGCTTCTGGCATGTTGCAATCTTGCGCTGCTGGCGCATGTGAGGCCTCCTTGGTACCAAGAGGCGTCGGATGATGTCCGGTCAGATGATGTTGACCTGCCACGACCAAGCATGTTGTACGTGACAGTGCTAGCATCCGTTTGTGGTCTTGGCGCGATCCTTTCGAAAGCTGTGGTTCTTTTATGGTGTATGAGTAAGGCCCCGATCCGGGCGTCAGCTCATGTGGCTCGCCTATCTGCGGCTGCCTGTGCGCTTGTAGTCCCATCCGAGTTCCCAGGCAGCTACTACGTGTGCCTGCGCGTAGTTTTGACTCTGTTTTCGCTGTGGGTCCTAGTGACGGGCTCAATTTTCCAGCTGTTGGGAGCTCCTCTGGAGGCGTTCCCGTCCTCCTTGCTGTTGGGCGTGTTTTTTGCCACCGTGGGTTTCTTTCGCCCTTACGCCAGCGCAGTTGCTGAAGCGTGTCGCTCTACGCGTTGGAATGCAGACGACGATAATAAAGAGTTTACGAAAGAAGCGGAGAAAGGCACAGCGACGCAGACGCCAACGTTGCTGCCTCGCTCGGGAGGCGCGTGCCCTCCCTTTCTGCGTATGACCAATAAACTTGTGGCCGGTTTTCTGAGGACTTTGGATTTCCTCTGCTTTCCTGTCGTATATCTGTGCGAAACGCTGCTAACGAAGACCCGCGGTGCAGATTCGGGAGCAGGAAGCACACTGAATCCTCACAAGCTTGCAAACTTGCTGATATATCTTTCTGTCTTCCCCCTGATCATTTGTTGCACAATGTGTCTTGCTGGCTCTATTTTACTACCAATGGACTGGCCCACAGTCTACGTCGTGTACCCCTCCCCGCTCATAATTTTCATTAGTTTGGGATTCCCGCTAGCATGCATTTTTTGTTTTATTGTTCTGCTGTTGGTGCCAGTCTACTGCAGCTTCCCGAGCCGTTATGCTCGAGCCATGCCAATCTTGCAAGAAATGATGCTGAAGCAACATGTGAGTCCTTCAAATCTCGACCTCGCCCAGCGACAACGCAAATGCGCAGATGGTGTGCCTCCTTTGACTGTCGTTGACGCAGCGTCCTCGGCACCCACAGCAACTGAAAGTAACTGAACTAAACCAAACAGTTGAGCATCGTATTGTTCTCCTGAGCCCTGCGGGTGTTTATTTTAACTAGTTCCGCCGTAAAGCAAGACCGACATGCCTAATACTGCAACCTGCATAGAATCTGTTGGTTTGAGCAGTAGCTAAAGGCATACAAGCTGCGGACAACTTGCCGTTCTGAAGGGTACTCGCAGCAGCTCTGCTTAGGAAAGTCAGAAAAGACGCAACGCGGCACAGCTCGTTTGGACTTGCACTGCATTGTCCGGTCGGAAAGGAACTTGAGTCAAGCATAGCGCGCAAGCAGTCATTCAACAATGCAACACTTGAATTGAAATGGCCGTGGCCTATCTGCGACGTTTCATTGCATATCCCCCAGGGGCCTGGTACAGTCGCGCTTGGCCTCACTTTTTTGGATAAGCGAGGAGGCTTTTCTTAAGAGACGTCATTTCCTTTGGTCCTTCGTCAGCAGGAAGATGCCATGCCACCCCCATTCACCAGGTGCCTCAGCCTCAATGAAAAGTGTTCATAGTATTTTGTACGCTACAACCCTCACTGTAGTCAAGCGCGCACTGTACATACTACACGGTGCAGAATGAAGTCATGCAGAATCACTTCGACGTACGGATGACTACTCCTTCGGCAGCTCCTTCGACGAAGGAGCTGCCGAAGGAGTAGTCATCCCTGAATGTACTCACATGCTCCTTAGGAACTACGTCGTCACGCACGCCACCAGCAGATCGTGCCCCTTCTCTCCATTAAAGGCCCTTGATGCTTCAGAAAGTACAATCATGCAGCTTTCCCTATGCCATTCTTTGCAGGAGGCAGCCCTGGTTTGGACAACCCAGGCTTAGGAGCGAGTGCAGGCTTGGCACCCAGAGCAGGCTTTGCTGTTGGCGCCCCCTTTGCTAGAGCTAGCATTGGCTTTGCCGGGATTACTGGTTTGGCTAGGCCAGGCTTCGCCAGCCCAGGCTTAGCACCTAAAGCTGGCTTAGCCTCCGCTGGTTTGGCTGGTAGTACTGGCTTGGCTAAGTCTGGCTTGGCCATTACGGGTTTCGGACCTACGGTGGGTTTGGCTACGGCGGGCTTTGCTCCTAGTTCCGGCTTTGCAAGGCCAGGCTTTGGCAGCAATGGCTTCGCCAAATCTGGCTTGGCACCCAATGCAGGTTTAGGTGTTTCTCCTGCCTTGCCTGGAAGGGCCTTTTTTGCATCTGCTTTCACCCCAGGAGGCTCCGCTCCGGGTTTAGCTGAGAGTGGTCCTTTGGCGGGCGGAGCTGGTTTACCATTCGCTGGAGGGACACTTGGCAGCTTGGCGTCCTTCCCGGGAGGAGCTACTGGTCCACCTGCTTTGGCATCTTTCGCTGTTGGCTCTCCCGCTTTAGTAGGGGCAGCAGGAGTTCCCTTAGGTCCAGGGCTTTCGCCTGCTGGCTTTGGCGGGCCGACCTTCCCTGCAGGCCCAGCCGAAGGTGAGACGGACTTGGGATTGGGGAGTCCTGGCTTGCTTAAATCTGCTTTCGCCCCTGTCACCTTTCCTGTTGCGCCCGGAGATGCCTCAGCGGGCTTTGGGGGTCCTGGTTTCTCTGCAGCAGCTCCTGGTTTTGGAAGACCTGGTTTTGGAGGTTCCGCAGCCTTAGCTCCGTCTGTCTTACCAAGCGAGACACCTGGCTTGGGAGGCTCAGCCTTTTTAGCGTCTGCAGCTCCAGGTTTTGGAGGGTCTGGTTTCGCGTCTACGCCCCCTGGTTTCGGAAGTTCCGGCTTTGCTCCGAGTGCAGGTTTCGGGAGTTCTGGCTTGGCTCCTAATTTAGGCTTCGGAAGGTCTGGCTTCGCTCCCAATACAGGTTTCGAAAGATCTGGCTTGGCAGGTAGTCCAGGTTTCGTGGTTTCTGTCTTTGAAGAGAGTTCTGCTTTAGGTAGTTCAGGCTTCGTAGCAGGCACACCGGGCTTAGGCAAATCAGGCTTTGAGGCAGGTGGACCGACCTTTGGTAGCTCTGGCTTGCTGGCAGGCGCACTTGGCTTGGGAAGCTCAGGTTTAGCACCACCAACTTTGGGTAGCGCTGGCTTTGAGACTGCAGCTGCGGGCTTTGGAAGCTCAGGCTTGGCTCCAGTTCCTCCGGATTTCGCTACCACGGACTTAGAGGCCTCCGCAGCCTTTGCCGTTTTCGTTGCCGCATCCCCTGCACACCGAAAACCACCATGGAATTCGTGTTTTCCAGTATGTACACGGTGCTTGACAAAATTATTTTCAAAAGCCTTGGCGTCTGGCCAACATGTTGAGCAGCTGCAGGTCGAGTTCCTAAAGATATACCTATTCTTGGCAGGAAACACGGCTCACTAAAACGAATCACAAATCATTTTCTGATCATGAAGCGGCACAGCTTTAGCGCGGGCTGCAATGGCTTGCAAACACAAGCTCTGAACATAGTTATGCAGTAACAACTTCACCCACCCCCAGCAGCCTTAGCCCCACCTTGCTTGACTTGAGCTGGCAGCATCGCATTGCTGCAACATCACAAAACACACAGCATGCCCAACATAAAAATATGGAAGTCACGTTCACAAAACACACAGCATGCGCAGGACAAAAACATGAAAGTCACGTTCACAAAACACACAGCATGTGCAGCACAAGAATATGAAACTCACGTTTCCGCTACGCTGATTCTGTACCCTTAAGAGTGTCTAGACAGTAGAAGAAGAGAATCAAGGCGGGCAAAGCTTGTTTAAACCCCACACTATATCCAACTAAGGGCCTCAACACACTACCAACAACACGCCAGTTTTGACTTACAGAGGTATAGGAGCAACGGAAACAGTTATTTGGCCTGTCAGCATACAAAGAACAACACACTGGGATATCTCCAAAGTGGTGGTTAGCGCATTTGAGGCCAGCCGGCCTTGGCTAGCCCTCTCAAGTACAACTAAATTCCTACACTAACTCACCGAGTACGGACCCTTTGGTGTCTTTTATTTGCCTGAGCGCAGCGAAACAGCACAGATATAGGCATACAGTTGAGTGTCCCGCATCGCAGAAGAAGACTACGCCACACTGCTGTGGGCTAGAAGAGGGCGTAAGCCAAAACAGAAGCATCGGGACGCTGTGAGCTAGAGAGACACCATGGGGCACTCTTCTTTAACGTGTCTGCGTCCATAATCGTCTTTTGAGCGCTTCCTAATCCCGTTGGCTGCAGAACAAGGCAACGCCAGATGGATGTGACACATAAGACCCGAAATGCACCAACTCACAACTCTTCAAACTGCAAGGCTCATTTGTGCAAAATCTCGGTTCTCCAGATGAGTCTAAATCAATCAAAAATGAATTTCAGCTTCTGTGTCACTCTCTGCACTTCACATGCAACAGAAACGACCCATATGAACCTTGGAGGTGGCATACGCAGCCGTCCCTCCACTAATGGTTCGCCCTTTGAGCTTCGCGGATGGGCGCTGGCTGTCTCTATGCTCACCGATTTCTCGTCGTAGATATCAATGTATATCTTTGGAACGGCACCGGGCTTTTTCGCAGGCAACGGCGACAGACTGGCTAGGAAGTACACGGAGGCACTCTCATTCCCTGGTGTCCCGTCACACTGAAAGCAGTCACGCAATTTAAACTCCTCACGAAGATGAAACAGAACCACGTGATTGCCATTACTGTGTAGGAGACGTCAGGTTTCCCTACCTTGTCTACTACCACGCAGCGCTCCGGCTTTTTCTTTGTTTCCATGGGGCTTTCGTTATCAAATCTGTGACGAATAATACACGAAAAACCCTAATAACCCCATAGAGAGCCGAACAAACGCCTGGCGAAGCCTGTTTGCCGGCGCCGGCACATTGTCCATCATTGGTTCGCGGTGCATGGAAAGACGAGGCTTCATGCCCAGAAAGGTGATAACGCACGGGTTAAACAATTACAACCTCGAATACGCTGTAGCCTTTCCTCGATCCGCACGGCAAATACAATGTTACGTAAAGGTTCACGTAAAGTACTGGTCTAAACAACACCACGCGGCACAGCGGCATGACTGGTTTCCCGAGAGAAACTAAAAATACTCACCTAACTACCAGCCTGGCACCTACTCCCCTAGACAAAGAAGGTCGCTTGAAGGCACTCAACTCCTCTAGCAAGATAGACATTCCCGTCAGCTCAACATCGGCAGAGGCATTCTCTGCTTGTTTGGGCAACGAAGCCTTGGCCCGGGGTTCTGTTGATGCGGCTTTAGCTACGCTAGTCCCCGTTGCAGTTTCTGCACAATTAAAACACTTCGTCTTGCTCGCTCAAGTATGTATGGTTTTCCATAGTCCCACTATCAACGAGTCGACGTACACTTCAGAGGTTCTGCATGCCAAGCACCTGCCCACTACTTCCCTATTGGCCTGCAAGCATTTCTTCAACTCACTCGTTGCCAACAAGCGGGCCTCTTTCGGTCTTTGTATGTCCACCGTAGTCTTCTTAACTGCTTGCTGCACGTCAGCCTTGGCCCCCTCAGCGGCTTTGGCAGCCTCGAGAGTTGCCGCCAGTGCTGCATCGAACTTCGTTGCGTGCACAGGAGGCGTAGGGGTCGGAGTGTAGGGTGAAGGCTGAATCCACGGGCCCATAATTTCATGCAATGGCATGAACTTTGGCTCGGGAGGGGGTGGAGGCTGCTCAGGGATCCCTTTATATTCGCCCAGCCGGTAGTAGTACAGAGCGCCATAAAGAGCTGGAGCAGCAACAGTAGAGCAACCATCAGCGGAAGCAACACTCCAAACAGCTGACAGGTGGCAAATCATTTCACAACCGTCGCCAACTATGCCAAACAGTTCGTTTTCTCTACTCAAATCGATACATCTGAATCTAGGTCGGCCCAGAATCCCCTTCAAAGAAGTATGGATACTGCCCTAAGGGATTAACGAAAAACGCATATTTATGTATTGCCACTAAAGCCTCTCCATGGAAAACTACAGCAAACATGACAAGGGAAGCTGCAGGGACACATTCGGGCTCGATGCGCCAAAAAGCACAGGAGGGTCGGCGCTAACGGAAGCGCACTCAAACCTCACTACTGAGGATCTCCGGATACACCTCAATCATGTTCGTGCCAGAGTTACTGATCACATATGGCTTTGCTAAGCAACAGTAACATTGACAAGGAAAGGCAACACCAACAGAAGCAGCAACAGAAGCTACAATGGCAGCTGCAGCACCAACAGTAGTTGGACAACCGATAGCAGAAACGATGCACTGGTTGAATTTACCGTTAAGTCGGGGGTCGAGAGCTCTACAAGGGTAAAGGTAGTCGAGAACGCACTGAAGGATAGTCGGCCTATCCGCCTCCTTTGTTGCCACAAAACTGCACACTCCTATGGAAGCCCCAATCGCACACAGGATCTTGCGGAACAAAACAGGTCAAAGGCGATTTTGTAAAAACGGAGGAAAAAGTGTTGCAGACGGGGCTTTGTGGGTTGTCCCTGTCCAACACGAACGCCCTAGTGCGTTGAGGATGCATACAGAAGTATTGCCTGCCAGCATTTTCCACTTTCTGCTGTTTGTAGCAGCTGCTGTGGTGAATGGTTGACACAAGGGGGACGCCTAAAGCCTGCAGCTTACCTGCGAAGGCCTGAATCAAGGTGTCTATTTGGGCATACATTAGATCCACCCTCTGCACTGTGTCACGCAGGGCTTCCGGGTCGCCTCGGATTTCCTCTATTTTTGCTTCTAGCGATTCCGCGTAGCTCTGGCTCTCCATCAGCAGTCGCCGATTGGTCGCCATCTCTGTGTCCCAATACCAGACAAAGAATTCTCACGTATGCGGGGCGCCCTTACGAAACCCGTCCTTTCCCGCTGCCCTGGCAATGCCGACTGCCGTGCAGCAGTTGGATCATTGCAGTCGCAAAAGATATCGCAACTGGAGCAGCAGGAGAATAAGATTACTTGAAGCTTCAGATGCTTACCTTGCTGTATCCAGTAGCTAAATTTCTCGCATTTTTGTCGTCGCTTTCTCTCCTTGACATATAACAGGAAGTAGTGGCGCACTTTGTCCTCCAGGTCATCCAGCACTTAATTTGGAATGATAAAAAAACGCACAAAGCAATCCGGAAACGACGAAGGCTAATGAATAGTGTGTTCGCCGCAGTATTCCCCCAACAACACATGGCAACTCAGGCATGCAACTGCCGCTGCGCCTGCTTGCAAAGCGGTGAGCTGCCACACAATCCAGTCACATCCCGTTTTCTTCCCTGCAGAACCGGAGGCTCATCAGAGGTGCACCTTCCACAGATTACTTGAACTACTCTCTTACTGGTTTCTATGACTTGCGGGTGCCGCCTGAAGTCTGCATGCGGCGACACCCCGCTGCGGTCGTCGGCGTACGTCATTGTTACTCGAGACACCTTCCGTGAAAGCCGCTGGAGGCATCCTACAGATGAGCCCAATAGAGAAAAGAAGCTGCTGGGGAGCACTGCAGTGGGAACTTTCTGTGTAGTTAGCTCTCAGCGTGGGCGCAAGCTCTGTTAATGTCACCGACGGTGGTCTGTAACGTTTAACCCTTCCAGATGGATACAGACTCAAAAATGCTCAATAGCCTCCTTCATAGTCTATATGAGCTGATCTGAATAGGGAACGCTTTCCCTGCAGTCGCCACGAGCCGCAAGACATTCACTACAGCGGCCCTACTCTGCCGAGGCCGCAGATATACTGTGATTGCGTCCAGGAGCCCACCAGCCTTCCAGTAAGTTTTTAAGAGCGTATATTCACCGACTAATGAAAGTATTGAAAGAAGTAGCCTAATATTTGTCAGAAGAACCAAACAGCCGAGCAACTGAAATTCCTGACCAGCCTGCTTGACCGGACCACCTCGATTCCCCCCTGAAGTTCTCAGTGTCCACCTACCATTTGTCTATCTTTAAAGTATAACATAAGAAGAAATCGTCTGCATTATTTCAATTTGCAATATTGTTTTATTGGCAACTTGCGGCGAACGCGTAACCTGTCCAACCTGAGGTGAGGTCCAACAATCGTGAGGCCGCCAGCTGACTCAGGGGCACTTGAGATCTCCTCTACTGGCTACTACATAGGGATACAGCGTCTACTTCTCACAAGAAGTTGTCTATTCTATCAGATATGCTAGTGAAAGGTCTTTAGGCCTTTCACTTCCTCATTCGGTTTCCTAGCTACTTGGAAACACCACCAGCCACCATGTGCACTGCGAGGAGCATGTCAGCGACAGGTCAACGCCTTTTGCCCACGAAAAAAGAATAATCACCATACGGTCTCAGCGTTACTTGTAGACGCTTGAGTCTAATGTATGATGCCTCTGTGCGAAGAACAAGACCTACTCAGCCTCGGCTAGTTCCCCTACCAGCACAGCCGTTCTATAGGGAGACACATTTGTGAAGGCCCAGCAGATGAGCAACAGCAGTGAAGCGGAAGTCTCAGGAATGCTCGAAGGGCGCTTAATGCAATTAGCTCAACACGGCAATGCTACAACACCAACACTGCGCCCACCGTTTGACAAAGCTTACATATCCAGACGAGCAACGCAACAGCCCAAAACAGCAAGCCTACACCGATATTACGCCCACCAGTCGACATCGCTTGAACACCCAAACGAAGTACGCCAACATGTATACACCTCAGTAGAGATACGGAGACAAACAAAGACGTATAACAGAGAAAAAATCATGTGCATGTACGAATTACAACAAAGTAAGGAAAAATGTAATGGGTGAAGATTCCTTAGCTGCGAGCCAGCCCTAGAACTGTAACCTCTTGGTACCTTCCTCTGCACCCAACAGCAAGTGACATGGGTATGTACCGCCTCAAGTAACGTAGCGACAGAAGAAAAGTAACAGCTGGTGGATTCGCCGGGTGGGAAAAGCGAACACACTGCCATCTTCAGCGGTATTGTTGGCACCGAAATGCCTGACAGGGGTCTCTAAACGAGCATTTGGTCCAATTAAAGATATCCCTGCCCCCATCTCTTCGTCCCACACAGACATAAAACGTACAATGTACAGCTCTAACCACATAGATAAAACACAGGAAAGGTGACGCGAAAATGCAAGCTTGAGAAGTGGCCACATGCAACCCCAATGATGACGAAGTAACCCAATCCAAAATTCTATCCGTTCAAAACCAGCAGCAAAGCCAAAGACGCATTGCCTGACCCTCAGATAGTAAAAGCATTCCTCGAGACACTAAAAACGCGGGCGCAAACAAACACTCCCCTACACCACAAAGACTACCACAATGCAAACCTCAGACGCGACACCCAAAATGTACCACACTGGCTCCAAAGGTCCTTACGTCACGAACGCCCCGCGGAAAACTAAAAAGAGGCCGGGAGCGAACCCGCAGCTACTGAGAGTTGCTGAGGTATCTCAGCCTCAGTGCTGGTGGACGCCTCGTTTGAGCCCCGCAGAGACATCCGTGCGCAGGGATCAATGGGTTACACTAAGGCGGGCAAACCCATTAAAATAGAACCACCGCCCAACAAGTGACACAATCTTCCTCGGGCTGTTTTGAATACTGTTCAGACACCCCAAGGCACCAGACCTGCCATAACAGCTCTGTTCGCACATGCACTGCCACAGCACACGCACAGTCGATTGCGCAATATGTTTAGGGTTTTGCCCATAGGCTCGAGAAGAAAGCATCACCAGAAGATGCCTCTACACGGATGTGAAGAGCAAACGCTGCACTAAACGTTTGTCCGCTCGGTCTTGCACACGCGCCCAGGGTGGGGGAGGCGGGCCCCACAGCCCCTCTTCCCCAAACCAAATGATTTCCAAATAATAGATTGCCTAAATCGTTTAGAAGGATTTCTTTTCAAAGCCTTCAATTTTTTTGTGTGTCTCACACCTGATAACTGTGTGGAAAGAATATGCCACTGCGCCCCGGGGTATCTACGCTGTCGCCCGAAAAAGCGAAACGTGCATCACGGATAGGCAAATAACGGGGATTTTTGAGACTGTAAACAATACAGGGGAGAATAACATGGGTATAAATGGTGGAATGAGGAACTAACGATTCGGTGTAACTGCTGAGGGTGTGCAAGGAACCAATACAGTACATAGTTTACGTCTATTCCACTTAGACTTCAGCGCCGAATTCGCAGCCGACACACCTCTGTGATTCAGAAAAAATAAACTTCTGCGATGTGTAGGAGTGGCAAATGCTAGAGCGTGGCTGTCGGTCTACGCAGGCCCGTCGTACACCAGAGACCTTCGCTGGCTGAGGTTACGAGCTACTGCACCGAACACAGCACTTCTCAAATATACTTCTTAATTTACGGAAGTTCCTACCTAGAGCAAAGTCCATAGTTCTGCCTTAACAGTGGGTGTCAATTGATGACTCCCACTTGGTGGAGCAGCGTGGGCCGAGTCTGAGTTCTGCTGGTACGCTTATGCGAAAACCAAGGTAATTCCACCCCAAAATGCACGGTGCGGATGCACGCAATTTGAAGGCTGAAAAAGTCAAAGGAAGACAGAGCTGAGACGGAGCAGCATTACCTTGGAATTTGACGATACTGTCGCAGTTGCTGCTGCGCGGAATATATTACACGTGGAGCCCAAAGTGGGCGACCTGCTCGTGGATCGCCCCCTGCCTACGATGCGGACTGTGGTCTGCTTCTCTGGTCAACAGTGCGGGCGCCGATAGCTCAGTTGGGAGAGCGTTAGACTGAAGATCTAAAGGTCCCTGGTTCGATCCCGGGTCGGCGCGTAGGCTAGAACGATGACTCCCCGATGGCAGTTTTCCGATTGGATTGAAAGACAACGCTGTTCTTCCCTGGTGTCTTCTCTTCGTTTATAGGTCCTAAAGTAGCGCACAATACCATACAATCGCCGCTGGGTCTGAAGATGCGATGAGTAGGCAGAACCGAAGGTAACTACACGCGCATCGCCGAACTTGTAGATATGCCACCCCATGACCGCTCTACGCTGTGCCTATTCTGTTGTAGCAACAGCACAGTTCCAGAAGGTACAGGGTCTGCGTTACAAAAAACGCTATGAGCTGCAGGCAGCTGCAAGCGGCGGTCTTCTGCAATTAAGCACTTCTTAATGGATGCAGCTGTCACTTCAAGTAAGAGGAGTAAGAACACCCGTGGATGCCCACTGACGCGCGTTTCACGACAGCAAAGTCCTTTGCGGGCTGTTGCGAGCACTCGAAGCACGGAGCATACCTAGAGGCCAGTTGCAATGGCAGCTCACTCTTTACAGTGAATTAGGGTTTCTCTCAGGAGACAATTCTCTGCCACGAACTGAGCGCAGCAGAGACACCAATTTGCTGACCCCTGACACGGCTTAGCGGAGCCAACACTACGTAAAATTGTTCGGCTTGGAGCTCACTGCAGTACCTAGCAGAAGTCGCGTTTCCTTTGCACCACTTACAGCGTACTTGGCCCTTCTTTAAACAATTATGTTTGCATGCATGCATACCTCTTGCACGTCTGTCCTACTTAATTTCAAATGTTGACATGACTGGATCTTGAAGGCTGGCCACCACCTCTCCACGCAACATACAAAGCTTGGCACCTAACCGTGCAATCTTTTTCGCCACTAAATCGTGCACAAGTGTGTCTCCAGCGGCAGAAGTTGCTACAGCATTGCAGCTACTTCTGTTCACGCCATAATCCAGCTCGCACCATAGGATGATGACTGGCTGCTCCAGCTGCCGCCACTTCCTGAGTAATCTCTTGCTATACTACCACCACTTCTCAGTTTGGGTTATCATTCTCCTCCACAGCTGCTGAGAACTGAAATACTGGGCAATTCATACCACAGCCCTATTACAACTCCGTACGTGCTAGTTTCAGTGTGGCAGCAGCACAGGCCGTGGTAAGAGCCCTGATGCCCGTAAGACCTTTCCTCTCTTCATATACCTCCGTAATTATAGCATTTCCCCTTAAAACCATGCGTCTGACAATGCAGAAGGTAAATGCTCGAGGATATGCTCAGCCCATGGCGGTATATGTCCACTGGTGCGGTTTAGGGCGAAAATCAAGTCTGGTCCTGTGAACACCCTGAGATATCTCGTCTTAGCAGTCTTTAAGTGCACGATTCCTTCTCTCTGACTGTCAACAGTGCACACGATAATTCAGAAAGCTTGCAGGCCATCACGCTCTTCATGGCGTCGCACCGGGCCACCAAACCACTGGGATAGCACTGTGGCGCTACCGCCCAGCCTTCTGCAAGCGAGTACATTGTCTACCAGCTTCACATTTGGTTCTAACAAACAAACAACCTGCCACCGAAAAATATATGCTCGCACGCACCACTCTACACAGTGCTTGCAATGAGGGTGCAACGGCAGCCTAAGCGCCGATACACCAAAAACAACAGCAGCATGGGGCCCGCGGTGTTTTCGCAGCAATAGAAGCACTGGCCGAATTTAAATGCGTACATTGAGGAACTTTTCTAATGTTTCTGGTAGAAGGATTGGGCAAACACCCGAGCTGTTGAGGAGCCGTCATTCAAGCGCTACCAAGTCAGGGCAACCATCGGAGTCCTTTGGATCACCGGAGACAGCGGCAAGAGCAACGGCAACGGAGGCAGAGGCAGAACCAGAAGCAGATATTTCTTCTGATTCTGAAATGCGAGGGAGCAGTACTTGCTGCCATGGAACATGCAGCGCCAGAGTCGTTCCCTCGGGAGAGGGAGACTTCAGAAGTTATAGAACATCCGCAGCAGGGGCAGCGGGAGAGGCACGAGCTGAAGCAGACAAGCTCTGCGGGCTTAGCCTCAAATGTGCTGCGCAGTCAGCGAAGTGTCAAGTTTGAGGTTGGTGGAGACTTTGGCGAGAACAACGACAGCAGCAACGGCAGGAAAAGCAACGGCATGAACAACGTGAACAGCAGAGATGATAATGACCACTTACGGGCAGTCTCACCTGGAGAATCGCAAGAGTGTGCTGGCCACGGAGAAGTGCCTGAGGCAAGCAATTCAGCCTCCAGCAGCAACAGTAGCAACAGCACCGCAGCCAGTGCTGCTGCGGACAGTGCTCCAGACATCCCCTTATTGAGCCGTGCCACAACGCGTTACCAGCACATTGGGTCTCGGGTGTACATGGAGAAAAGCAAACCCAATGAGAGAGCCCTGGGGGCTGTCCTCAAGGCATTGGAGTCCTCAGCTTTTTCAAAGAAGTCCTCAAAAGCAGAAGTAGCTGAGAGGAAATCTCCCGTTGCGGTAGGTCATCACCATTTAAGTGTTAGGGAAAGGGGCTTCGGTGACAGGGTTTCAGTCCATTTTCTGCACAAGTCTCCTGACAAAGACGTTTCAGTTATTTAGTCTTTTTGTATGCTGCTGTGGCTGCTTTTGCTCTTGCCGCTTCTTTTGGTGATACACTTTGTGGATTTTGACTCGTGTATTGCTGTTGTGTTTTTTCTGGCTCTTCTGCTGGTCACGTGTACTCGACTGTTGCGGTTCGCGCTGCTGCTTCCGATGTTTCTGCCACTGCTGCTGCTGCACAGTCAACGCAAGCTCCTTCAAGGGACTTGAGTGGATTCTACCAGAAGCTTTTGGGGGAAGACTGGGAAGAGCAGTTGCAGCAAATTGACTCGCAAGAAGTTGAAGACGTGTTCGCGCGTGAGCTGCCGAAGAGATCTGTTGCTGTTCCAAGTTGGCAGCTGGTACTGATACTATGTATTTTTTTGAAAGTATTGCCCTTTCAGATGTTGTTTTAGTTGCTGCTGTCGCTGGCATTGGACACTGCTGCTGTATTTACTGGTGCTGGAGTCTGTTGACGCTGTTGTTGGCGTTGTTGATGCCGCTGCTCTCGATGACGTTTCTGCTTGTACTACTCCGAGTGCCAGTGCACAAGTGCACGCTGCTGCACTTTTGCTCCACGGGCAGGGAGTGCATGGCGCGTCTGGTGTTGCTATTTTGCATTCCAGGTGACAGTGCCAGCCATCGTGACAACGGCGATATCTCGGGCTTCATCCCGACGACCGAAAATTATCATGGGAAGTTTCGACAGAGAATCAGGAGAAGGGAACACCACCGTAACCAGGACATCAGGTCAGTACATCTCACGATCGATGCTGCATAGTCTGGTCCCTGTGTTGCTGGTACTGGCATTGTTGATGCGCTGTGGCTAATGGTTGTGCCGCTGTTGCATTTTCTCCACGATCGCTGCTGCATATTCTGATGCTTGTGTTGCTGGTACCGGCATTGCTGGCACGCTGCGGCTGCTGGTGTTGCCGTCAGTGCATTCGCTGCGATTGCCACTCATGTTATTATTACAATTTTCCGGTTTGTAGCTGCTACAGTTGCTGCTGCTGTGGCTTCGTTCTTGCCGTGTAGTCTTTTAAGTCGATATACACCTAGCATCACGGGGAAAGACTTCATTGCAGCAAGGTAGCCAGGTGATAGCTAGCTAGTTAGCAGCAGGGGCTAACCCTCGCGGCTTGTGTGTCTCTGCTATCAGACTACATTGCCACAAAGCGATCCACCTAGTCAGACTATTGGCTAACTGGCAATTTCTTTGATAGCCTGAGCATATAGCGCGACGCTTATCGAGCTGTGTGGATGCTTAGTTAGGCAGGTAGCTTCAACGTTGGCTTGCCGATTTGCAGGCAGTTGCTAGGTGGCGTTAACCAGCTTTGTGTGTTTTTCTACAGCGACCAGGTTGCGGATGACCTTCAAGTGGCCGATGACGAGCCGCTGATCTCAGCGGATGAGATAGCGTAAGCGTTGTTGTGTTCGGTGGATTCTGAACTTGAAGCAACAGACTGTAGTTCGAACAGCTGCAAATTAGTCGTTAATCTCGAAGGTAAAGCCCTAAATCCTAAACCTTGACAGTTTATCATTGAGGGGGAAAACTTGCTCATGGTCTACGTCTTTGCCGGTAAACGTCGAGTCCAGGATCAGCCGTTGAATCATGCGCTGGCACCACAGCGTGTCTTGGGAAGTTTTCTTCGGACGTAGCTGATGTAGGATTTTTCGCGTGCATGTTGCTTTTTATGGGGTTCGTTTGAGGTTTTCGTAATGTTTCCGGAGATTCCTCTTCAGGGCGCGCACTGTAGAAGTTTTGTGTGTGTGTGGTTCATGCCAGAGAGATAAGAGACAGTGCTTGGCGGCCTGCGGGTGAGGCCGTTCCTCCGTTGAGCAGCTTGAGTTTGGGATACCATCAGGCGTGGGACGTAGGCAAGCGAGGGTGCCTTGCAGCCAAGCTGGATGTCATTTGGACTCCGGCGATCGTCGCCAACAGGCTTCGCTTCTTTGTCATGGACGGAACAGATCCAGGTCGGGACACCGCTATTTGACCAGCAACAGCAACTGCAGCTGCTGCAGTTGTAGGCGTGCTTCCACTCACACTACTGGTAGCAGCATACGACTGGAAACATGCTATTAGAACACGTTGGATATTTTGTAGATTAGGGTGTACAGCAGTGTCATGCGTAAACAGCGTATTGTTTAGCTAATGGACGTTCCTGCACGCAGATATGCAGAGTTTACGGTGCTGAAGTGTTTCAGTATGAGTGTGGATAAGACGTGCACGATGCATGCTGTTTTTTGACCCTCCATGCTGGCCCACACTTAATCTACAGCTGCAGGCAGCTGTCAAGCGACACGAGTCGTGAAGTGCGGATACTTCTCACCGTGTCTCAAGTGCGTGTATCTGAACATACAGTGGAGCAGAAATAATATCTTTCAGCTGTCTTCCTCAGTTGCGCTGTTGCTCAGATTCGTTTCTCACTTATTACAGCAAGTCAGACCTGCAGGCGGCTCGGGGGCTGGCGTCAGAGAAATTGGGGTCTATCAGCGCCTGGGACTTGCGAGACGGCCACTGGACCTATTCCAAGGCCAAAGTTTTTATTAAGAGGTCCGACAAGAAGAACAGAGATTGCGTTTTGGAGAACTTCGCGGCAGATTTCTACGATGCCATGCTTATCTGCCTCTGGTCAGCTGAGACAACCGAATCCCAGCTGCAGCTGCTTTGGGTAGAACTGGTGTTGTCGGTTTTGCTGCTGTTGTGTTTTGTGGTGTTCTTCATACTATTGTGATTTTTGGCAGTGCTGCAGCTGGTGGCGTTTCTGGCCCTGCTGGGGTTGCTGCTGCTGTTTTGGCTGCTGGTGTTTCTTCTGGTGGTGCTGATTGTTGGCGTAATTGATGCATTCAGTAGAATTGTAGAGCTTCGTGAAGCGGACAGACAGGAGGAGAAAAGGTGCACGCGGAGGTTTAATTTGCAGAGCCGACAGTGTTGGAGTCAGTATAGAGTTAATGGCATAGGCATAGGTTCTAGGGTTTAGGAATTGCATCTGCCAATTACTGGGGAATAAATCATTGACTCTTCTGGCTGTGATTACGGTGGTGGCTAGGCGGCTGAGGAGGGCAAGATAGTGTAGGGGTTGTCGCTGTCTTTGCATTTCTCTGCTTTTGTATCTTATCCTGCCAGTGCTTTTACGGCTCCTTCTTGGGCTTCCTCCTATAAGCAGTGCAGTTGCAGGATGGTTCCTTGTGGTCATGCGACTTGTTTCTTTGTCTTGTTGTGTCGACGTTTTTAACCTGTCCTGCCTTTACCATGTTTCCTATGGGTTTGCGCCCCAGTTTCGAGTGTTGGCCGTTGTGATTCTGTACATTTTTACTTGAGCCTCTCCGCGTTCCACATGGCTCCCGGTTTCTTTTGCGAAAAGCTAGTCGGTGCTGGGAATCATGCTCTGCGTGTCTGTTTGTCTCTTAGGGAGATGGAGACACAAGCGAAGATAGAGCAACTGAAGTACCAGCGGAGACAGGAGCGCTCGCGAAACCGTTTGTCTGCCCTTAGTCCCCTTCCAGCAGTAGCCGGCCGTTCCGGAGGCCGTTTATCGGCCTCAGTTGTTTCGTACAAGCCAGGGAGCCATGTGCCGGCCTCGCGTCAAAAAGAGGCAGCGATGCCCGTTGAGCTTGGTTCCAAGAGCGTCAAGGGACACCGAAGGCCCCGCAAGTCTATCGTCATGAACCTTACGCGAGAAATACGCAACATTAGCCAGAGAGTGGGTCCCCTACAATGGGTGCAGGAGAGGCTCAAGAGACAAAGAGGTCGAATTAAGCCCGCAAACACCGTTCCTGCTGCTGCCTCTAGTGGACTCATTGGTGACACACACGAAACAGTCCACTCTGCAGCGCCTTCTGCAGCAGCAGCCACAATAGCAGCAACGGAGTCGAGAACAGCATAAGCTGCAGTACGGTGAGTGGCAACAGGAACGGAGACAGCAGTCACAGAGGAAATGCGCAAGCGGTCTGCTCCCCGCAGAATATTGTCGAGGGCCCGTGAAGTGGCCTTGGGACTCAGCGACACTGAGGCAGGGGAATCATCTCAGTTGCCATCCTGACGGGTTGGTATTTCCACAAGCAACATTTGGTAGATGAAAAGGGGAAGCAGAAGTAGCGACTGCTGCTCAACCCATGAGCCGCGGCTAGTTAGGTTTTCCCGTGCTGGTCCCGCTGCCTCTTCAGTCATGGCCCATAGTGCGGCTGTTTTTAAGGTTACTACTGGTCAGGGTGAGCAACGTGCCAGTCTTTCTTTTTTCAAACCGTCGGATGCTGTGCAACGGAAGACGGGCCTACAGGACTACCATTCATAGTTCTGCTTGCATTGTGCATTCGTGAACTATGGATGCATGTAAGATAAACCAGCTGTCTAAAGATTGATTTGTACCACTTGTCGACAGAGATACAAAGCAGTTGAAGCGCTGTCTCCCAGGCAGGCCGTTGAGCCTTTTGGCGAAACTCACTGCTTTTGAAGGAATGTCTTGGTGGTCACTCCTGTATATATGCTAGCTGCTGCTGGTATGTGCTGACTTTTTGCCTAATGCTTACTGCGGGCGCCATATATTCTGCTGCTGTTGCTTTTGCCTCCTTCAGCACAGGATGTCCAAAGGGGCTGCAGCGGCCTCTGGTATATAGACAACCTTGAGAGTTTGCTAAGCGTGCCCTACGTAACAACACGGCCAACGCAGAAGCAAAAGAGGCGCCTTGATCTAGTGTGATTAAACGCGAACGTACGCGCTGACCCGGGATCGAACCAGGGACCTTTAGATCTTCAGTCTAACGCTCTCCCAACTGAGCTATCAGCGCGGTCCACGTAATTTTGGCCTGTGCACTTTTGGCGCCCCATTTTGGTTAGCTCCTGCTGTTGCTGTTGCTGCGACGGGCGGTGGCGTGCGGTGGCCCGGGACTCTCGCGAAGGAGAGAACGCAGCTAACAGTGTTCTCTTGCATCCCAAGTTCGCTCCTTGCAGTGACACCTTTCCTAGTCGCTGCATGCTCTCCTTGAGTTCAAGAGTTCAAGCCACATAGGGTTGCACATTCTCATACATGATTTCACGAAGCGCAAAAGTCGGATAGATGGATGCCCAAATGAAGGAGGGAACTCTTTACTGGTTTTGCACCCGATACATCGCACAGGCAGGCACTAGTAGCGGTTCGCTGCAGGCCCCAAAGAACTTCCAAAAAGACATGTAGAGACGCCGTTGCTGACTTCACGTTTTTCCTATGGACAGTAAGAGTACAGTAAGAGTGTGAGGCTCAGGTTTTGGGACTCTAGCTCCTACACGCACCCCTGTCCTCCGCATTGCCAGTGCTACTTTCCATGCCCGTCTTAGCTAGTTAGCAAGGCAGCAAGCACTCAGCAGCTATGCTGATTCTACCTTAATACATCAGGTTTGCTAAGCCAAGAAGACCATAGGAGCTTAGTCATGTGCACAATGCTTGCCCCAACACTGCAGGGCGTGGTGTGACTTGAGATTCGCTCACTGATGCACGCGCATGACTAGTAGACTAGCCCGCTGCAAAGCAGGCACAGCGACAGTAAGCTCTCAGCAAGCCAGAGAAGGCAGGAAAGGATACATACCTAGCTGTAACATCAAGGATGAATGCTAGTATGCAGAGTAAAATTTGGTCAGAACCTTTGCAAGCACAGTGCCGCTCCAACCACCAACCATATGCAGATCAGCTGCTGCACTGGCTACTGCCACAGCACGCCACCTCTGGGCCTACTCGTTTGGTGGACTTGCGTACACAGGCCCAGAAACAGGCATCGGGGCTGTGGAAGACAACGCAGTGCAGGCCTGCAATCAGTTATTTGACCTTCTGAAAGTTTGTTGCTTCAAGTGCCCCGTGAAGGGGGCGGGCGCTGCAGAGAGCTGGGTGCAGTGTTGTTTTTGTTCCATCATTTCTTCCCTCTAACCTGGCCCGACTGAGTATTCAACCGAAGGGTGGCCGGATCCAGTGGTGCGTGAGGCAGGCTATAAGATTAGTTATGAAACACTGACGTTTCTACCCCGGCGAGACACAGAAATAGAACATGAGCAATAGAAAACAAACACTAGTCTACCAGTCAATCTCTGAGAACAATCAGAGGATGTCAACTGTAATAAAGCCGATGACCGCCACGTCACTGCTGCTGCTCTGTCTCAGCCGCAGCACTTGAAGACAAAAGACAAACGAGGGATCGAGGTGGCCCTGAACGTGTCCCCAGTAGTGAACCTGGGTCGTCAACCAATAGCTGAGGTCTCCGAATGCACAGGTACTACACGACACTGCACTTCATGGGAAACTGAAAATCTCGTTGATGCCAAGAAGGCGACAGGTACTGCTGCTGCCACAAGCAGTGCTTCTTTAAGCGGGGCTCCCATTCACCCTTCTGTTGTTGCAGTGGCCGACACTGTTGTAAAGGCCGCCAGTGTTTATGTCTCAGCGGTCGTTGCTGGTGCGTCTGGTGGCGCTGTGGCTGCAGCTTTTGTTGCGGGTTGTGCTGCAGTTCATGCAGCAGAAGCGCTGTCGCAGCTGCAGTGTTTGTGTGCGACGTCAGCAGGAACATGAAGAGGACTCTGTTTTTGGGCCTTCTGTGCGCAGCGCATCCGCCAAAACGAGTCTGACTAGGCAACTAAGAAGCAAAGTGGAAACAGGAAAAAGAAGAACGACAGCGTCACACTTCGCTCGATAGCAAAGAGACAAATAAACGACAAAAACTAAAGGCACAACGGGACCCCGCACCAGCAATTTATGCGGCAAGCGTGAAGAGCCGACAGGAATACTCACAAAGAAGGCACCACAGTGAGACGAAAAAGCAACGGACAAGCAGATTGACAAAGCACAGCGATTTTCCCTACAGAAGCAGCAAGCCGATGAGACTAACCATCAGCCAGCTGGGTGCCTGTAGCTCTAAGACCCGCAACCATTGCATTCGCGTCAATCAGGCCTGCACAGATGTGAAAACACTTCACGCACCGCCGCTGCTGAAACTGACGGTACCGCCACTTAGCCGCTTCATTATAGCTCCTTGTGCTAATCCTGCAGCTTCTGTTCCGGCTACTACTGTTGCTGCTCCTGCATGCGCCTGCTGATACGGAAATATTGTGCAGAATGCATTGCCCAACCATCTTCAATCTTGCTGAGGATGAGCCGCGCAACGCGGACAAAGACATCTGTCACCCCTTCGCCAGTTAAGGCACTTGTCTCTAAGAAAAGAACATCTGCAGCAGCAGCAGCAACAGCATTAATAACGACACAGCGGGAGCCCACTCACAGCGCTAGAGCGAACATGATGTTGCAGGCGAAATCAAAAGCAGAAACAAACAAAGAAAACAAGGAAGCCACAATACAAGTAGGGGCCCAAGGAAGGAGACGTAGGAACGGAGCGTCGAAAAGCAGATAAGTGACAAGAAATATAGAAATACGCAAATTCCACTCTACCGTTTTCTTGAGCAAAGCGAGAGGCTTCCAGAAATGTGACGGCTCTCTTCTCCCTCACATCCATCTTGTTGCCTGACGTAGCAGCGGCGCCGCAATAGCGGTAACAGTTACAACAGTGGCACCACAAGAGGCACATGCTAAGTGGCTTTTCAGGCTGCGAAGGGGAAACAGGTGAAGGACATTAAAGTCAGGAGGCGACGAGCGATTTACAGAAATGTACGAACCAACAAGTTATACACTTCAGCACACTAAAAGCTGACAAAAGTGAAAGAATTCATTTCAAACAAAGGGGAGAAACAGCAGAAAGGAGGAAACACGAAAATTGCAAATGAAGCTTGCGCAGAGGGAAAGAGAAGGCAACAAGAGAGGCTAAACGCATGCCAATACTGATGCGGGAAGGGCAGAAATGACGTGCAAACATATGAGACAGGCCGGCCAATAAATGGCTCGGAAATCAGGCAAACCGAGCTAACACAGTTCAGAGAAGGCCAACGCACACGAAGGGAGAGAACATGGTAGGAAGCTTAACTGACCGACGATGGCGATGGAAATATCTGCGCGGGCCAACGAGCGTGCATCTGCGAGCCAGTTTATCAAATGGTTGTAGGACTCGCGACTGCAGCAGGAGCAGCAGAAGCAGCGCCGAACGTCACGATTGAAGGCACAATCAGTAGTCATATCAGTGATAAAAAAGGCAGAGACCACTGAAGTTGACACAGAAGATCGACGAGAGCGTGACGCCGAATGCTCCGGCGGCCGCAGAGGTATTTGGAAACTGAAAAACACGATTGCGCCGGCAAAATGCGAAAGCGCTAACGCGAGACACGCCCAGAAGGGAAAAGCCAAGGGTACGCAAATGCGGGATATAGTGATAAGATGTGCACCCTTAAGCATTGTCTTTTGGCTACACGCCCTACACCCCGGACTGGGAGAGACAGAAGTACACGGAAAATTTTCGAGAAGAGAATGCAGACTCGGCTGAATAATCGAATGAAAGATACGGAGACACAGAACCTGTCATAAAAATCAGCAGAGACATGGATATGCCAGGACACAAACAAGAGTCAGAGCCAAGCATAGAGGTGGACAGAAAGTACACAAACCCGCACAGATGAGCAAAATAGAAGAAGAGAGAAGCGGACATCCATAAAAAATATGCGAAAATGCATACAGAGACAGTGGGGCAAGGAGACCATCGCACCGTGGGAATGATACCAAAAACAACGGAGAAATTAAGGAAGAAGCAGAAATTAAGGAAGAAGCAAACCAAAAGCAGACAAATAACACAAGCCAGAAAATAACGACGTGAGCCAGCCGGTGCGTACTTGGATATGTCATACACTAGAAGGGCCCCAGCTGCTCCTCTGTAGTAGCTGCGGGTGACAGAGCGGTACCTCTCTTGGCCCGCTGTGTCCCATATCTGCAGTTTGATGCGACGATCGGCAATGTTGATCACTTTCGAAGCAAACTCGACGCCTATGGTGTGGCTGGCACCCTTACGAACTACAACATACACAATGCAACTGCCCTTTCCGGTGCTTCGCGTGCTGGTAGAGGGGCTAATGGTGGCAGAGGTGCTTGTGCCGCTGCTGCTTGCCCTACAAATGAGTTTCTAGATAATGATAACTGTGCAATGAAGGGGACGAATCCAGAATATAAGGAGAGAAAAGCTACGACGCATCGACAAAATATAGGGCAACACCAGCAACGGTAGGGATTTGGTTGAACGTACATTTGTTTTCTATGAACTGATGCAACAGACATGACTTGCCGGCCCCCGCGTCTCCAATTATAATAAACTTGAAAAGGTAGTCGTGCTGTTCTTTTCCCTGAAGCAGCATCAACAACAATAGCATCATGGAAGCAAGCATCGCCAGATACGGAGTCATATGGCTAAACAGAAACAAATAACAGTATAAACACCGCCGGATTGACGGACGGGAGAAACCAACGGACACAAAAGGGAAGATGCAAGCACAGATACGCATCATGCCGACGCACAACCACACAAACCGTACAGTACGATGGAAAATGGAGTTACAGAGCCACAATCGTTTACACGTACAAGCCAAGGTAGAGGTACATGCGGGCAATGATAACGGGGGAAAATAAATAGACAGCAGCAAGCCAAAAATTGATCGGGAACAATGGCGTGAGGGCGTTGTTTCTCACCGCAGGCGTTGCCATCGTCACTGCAGAAGCAGGGAAGCCAAAACTGAGGAACAACACCGGGACAGACACTGCAGTACAGTTCCTGAAGAGAGTGTCCTAGGGCCACATAAGTGGCACAAGCAGGAGCAGCAACGAACTTATATAAGGCGTGATGTCACGCGGGGCATCCAACTAGTGCAAAGACAGAATGAAGACCCTTTGTCTTGGGCAGCAGCTCAACAGCGCATTTGCAGCATTAGCTGCTGCGCCTGCTGTGGCTGCTGCTCCTAGAGCTACTGATCCTAGAGCTTCTGGTGGTCCTGATGCATTAGATTCTGCTATATGCATTGCGTACGAGATACGCCAGAGGGACGAAGTGTCAGCGGCTCTGTCTGTAGGTAATCATTGAAGCGCATGGAGCCAGACTCGCGTGACCAGCAACAACACGATAGTCGCAGCACCTGGAACATTCAGCGGTAGCGGCACCGGTCCTAGCTGGGATAAGTGTGTAAGTAAATCCAGTGCTCTCGCTGGCCCGATTAGGGAGCCATTTGAAGTCCTACTTTTCAGTGGCTGCTGCTGCCGCTGCTGCTTTGGCGGCGGCGGCACCGGGGGGACTGGGATGGTGTAAGCCCTACTGCTGTTTAGCTGTATGAACACTCCAACAATCATGTATGAGGAAAGCCCAACGCTTTGCTTCTGTTTCAATTGCCGCCAGTGCTATCACAGGGACAGATATAGCCATAAACGCCGGCTCCCAGGGCTCCTGCTGCTGCTACTGCTGCTGCTGCTGTTGTGCAGGCGGCGGCGGCTCGGGAGCAGCAGGAGCAGCAGCAGCAGCAGCAGCGGCGGCAAGAATAAACCCAGGGGGCGAATTAAGCAACAGTTTTTTATTCCCATATTCTGGGGTGATTTTCTTCTCAAGGATTTGACAAGACAAGAGGAAAGAGGTTGCTACAGTGTTGCTGGTACCGCTGCTGATGCTGCGCGGGCACGACACCTGGCCGACCCACGCGTTTCCCACGCTGACTTCAGCCGTGCGTTTCTTGCTACCTGAGGTGTATGCACACCAGAGCAAGCTGCTTATATTTTCTGTTGCTGGGTACCTCTAGACAAAGCCAGAATCCTGGGCAGCAGCGGCACATACAGCGGCAGTGGCGGAGGCGCTGGGAGCAGCAACAGCAGCCGCATCTGTGGAGTTGGCATCCCCAATAGGCTGTCTCGTACGAAAACCAACAGCAGCAGCCGCTGCAGAAACTCGCTGCAAGCTCCATAATTGAGGCGGCTCTGGTAGCCAAGAGCTGCGGCAGCAATCGCAGCTGCGCTTAGTTGGCTGCCGCTACAGGGTGAAGTAGAAGGTCCCTGCTACTGCTGCCGTTAAAAGGTTGTGCCAGTAGCGGCTGCGCGTGTTCTGTGGCCTAAGATTGCCCAGCCGCCGCAGCAACAGAAATCGCGGCAACAACAAGCGCAGTCGCGGGGGCAAATGACCCTTTCGACGTAAGAAGATACTGTAATTCGCTAGCAGCTGGTTTGAGTTGTCCCGTGAAACAGCAGCGGCAAGAGCAGCAGCAGAAAAAGCGGCCGCAGCGGCAGTAGCAGCAATGGCCCAGTCGCAGGCAGCCGATGTGTACGACCATCTCTACAAGATAATTCTGGTTGGAGATGCTACTGTGGGAAAGACCCATTTACTCTCCAGATACACCCGAGGCACTCTTCCCCAAAATCCTAAGGCCACGATAGGCGTCGAGTTCGTCACTAGAACGGTACCTCTTGCTGTAGGAGGCACAGTCAAGGCACAGGTCGGATACTCGCAACAGCAACAACAACAGCGGCAGCAGCTGCAGCATCAGCTGCAGAATCGGCTAGAGTCCACTATGAGCGACATTTGCAGCAGCAACAGCAGCATTAGCAGGCGCCGAGGCAGAAGACATTGCAGCAATGCCAGAGAGACGCCTCAATTGAAAGTGCAGGCGTTTTCCACAATTTTATCTCTAGTAGCCATCACCCACACATGTGGCGCTGCTGTTGCTGCTGCTGCAGATTTGGGACACAGCTGGCCAGGAGCGTTACCGCAGCATAACTTCAGCGCACTACCGGCGGGCTGTGGGCGCGTTGCTGGTCTACGACGTGACCCGGAAGAGGACGTTCCTAAGCGCTAGCAAGTGGCTTGAGGAGCTGCGCCAAAATGCCGAGCCTGATATCGTGGTGATGATGGTGGGCAATAAGGTCGATCTCTGCGAAAAGGATCCCTCCTTGAGAGAGGTAGACTGAAACATTCACTTAAATACACTGCGTGCTTATATGACGAGGAACAGAAACAAATTAGGTGTGTTGTTTGCTGCACTTGTTGGTGAAAAAGTGGGAGAAGCTCAGACGGAACGAGGGAGTCATGACAGGCTCACGTTTGCTTAGCGATAGGGTGGGGGCTTCACTTCTATGGGTTCATCTGCGTGTTTGTCTGCTTGTATAGCCCTGGGGAACCATATGTCTTTGTTCCTTCGCTGCTGCTCTGTCTATGCCCTTTTGTTTGGTTCATTTGCCTTCCTGTTCTAACCAGCTAGCTGGGGTATTTTCAATTGTTACCTAAGGAGCTCTGAACATAACTATTAACTCACAAGACAGGCTGGCCAAACGGTTACCTAGCCACCGTGTTGTTTATTACAAACGCTGGGAATTTTTTTGGTTGTTATTTCCCACTGGAACATTGTGTATATGGAATGCGCGTAGGTGCCATACGAGTTGGCTGCTCGTTTTGCGCAGAGCAACGGTCTGTTCTTTAGCGAGGCATCGGCTGTTACATCACTCAACGTAAAATTGATTTTCGAACACTTGCTGCAGGAAATTTACAACCAAAAGGCTGAAGGAAGAGCAGCAGAGGCCCCCGCCTCCCCTAGACCTCTCCGAGACGGTGCTGTGCAGCTGTGTAGTAACCCACACTATCAGACGCAACAGCCGCAACAAGCAGGCTGCTGCAAAGGCTAAGCAGCATTTCGCAGTACCGAAAGCGCAGGAGCAGTTTCCCCTGCTGCTGCAGCAGCCGAAACACCAGCAATAGCTGCTCCAGCAAGAGGACCAGCTGCCACGGCGAAAGCTGTTGTCTTTGCAGCCTAGAGAACTGCAACTGCAGCAGAAGCGAAAGCAGCTGCAGGACAAGCGAAAGGAAGAGCAGCAGCGAATGCTGCTGCTCTGATTTGCATGTGCGACTTGAATTAAAGGAGCGCCCTGGGGGGTGGCCCACGCGGCAGCTTCAGATACGAAATGGGCAGCAAGGGCAGCACTATCAGCAGTAACATCAGGAGCAGCCGCAGCATGACGTGCTGTAGCTCAAGGATCTAGAGCTGCTTTTGTTGCTGATGCTGCCTCTGGGAATGGCGCGGCAACTTGATAACACGCCAGTTGACTACCGGAGTGAAAGGGAGAGCAGAAAACGCAGCAACAGCACGTAGTGGACATTGCATTTAGTTGACACGCAGCACAGCACACCAGCAGCGATACTTGCAGTGGCACCAGACGTTTGCCGCAGGGCGGCAAACTGCACTTAAGATACTCGCAATCTGCATCACTTGGCACCGGGCAATAGCCGAGTGATCTTTAGTCGCACAGCGCGAACTTAGACACGAAGATGGGGGCGATGCTTTTGGAAGCACAGCGAGTGACTGAAGCAGCACTATCAGCAGCCACACTGCGAGTGGCTGCAGTAAATGGTCCTCTAGCTTTGGGAGACGAGAGTAGGAATAACTGCTGTTGCAGCATCAAACGCAAGTACAATGGCGTCGCACAGCTCTGTAAAGAGTTTCGGGAGACAGCTTGCTCTCTTTAGGTAGGGACCGAACACGCAGTCAGATACTGTCACACCTGCGAGGGTTCGCAGTCAAGCTGATAACGCCTGGATGGGAGTTGGCGCAGTGGCAGCAGCAGTTGCAACGGTTGCTGCCGGTGACTAAAAAGTATTCGCTGCTACTGCAAACTACAGGCGGACAACCATGTTAGGCAACCCGCATGAGAAGCTCATAAGCCTCAAACTCCGAAGCAATACAAAAAATGGCTCAACTGTGAAGGAAGTGCACGAATGAGCAGAGTACCGTATATGAAAGTGCCACGCAGGTGGTAGTTGCTGTGACCTACTGTCTCGTCAGCCTCCTGCCATTCGGGGTAATACGGTAAGAAATACTTAAAGGGTTTGTCTTTATCCTTCGGTGGAAAAGCAGTGCTGTGAGATAGTCAAGGAGAAGAGCCGCGTCAAGCGGACGATCAGTTCTGGAAGTCAGGTACGCAGGGAGACAACGAGCGATAGGGAGACGAGGCGGCAACGGCAATGGCAGCAGCAGCAATGTTGGAGGGCAGATGAAACAAGACAAAAGAGAATCGACTATGCATTGCTCTCCATGTCAAAAGGCGAGCCGCTTTACCCTTTTAGAGCCATCAGGGATTGAGGGACTCCGGCACACTCCGCAGGGAAGACGATAGATATGGCTAGAGTGGGGCGCCCATTGCTTGTGCTGCCTCCGTCATTGCTGTTGCTGCTCACATATTGCAGCGGCACCAGCCAAAGTTACTCCTGGGCTAGAAAATAGCCACATTCAGGCGGGCTTTATTGGAACTCATCGAAGTATGCACTTGCTGACGCAGGTACCCAGCCTGCAGCAGCAACTGCAACAACAGAAGCGGCAGCAACAACCCCACTGGTCACTGACACGCCCGTGAGCTGACGCTGCTGGGGTGTACGTGTACCCCACAGGGATTCCTAATGCACCAACAGCTACAACAGAAGTAGCAGGTGCAGCAGCAGTTACGCTACTCGTGGGACGTTCGCTGGAATACTGATTCTCAGGTGCACACACAGGTACATCAAGCACCACAAAGCGGCAACAGCAGGAATCGGAGCGGCTGCTGCAGAAGCGCGTCCGCGCCAGCTTTTTTCCGCAGACACCAGTAGCTGCAACTACTTATTTGCCAACTGCATTTCATTAAGCCTCGTAAGGACGGCAGCAACGGCGGTGGTGAGACGGTCTACCCTTCCTGGCCCTGGGGGGCAGGGGCCCCACATTAGGGGCCCCTTGTTGCCTTCGCCAGCAGGAAGTGGATAGCGCAGTCAGCGAGGCCGCAGCAGTAGTACCAGGAAGAGCATCCCCAACAGAGCCACACAGCAACACCAGCACCTTTAGGCACGGGGCCTTTGTGCCAAGTGGAAATGGCACAGCCGTTGCTGGACCTGTTCGAGTACAGTCTGTTCTATGCATAAAAAACAGGGATAGCAGCAGCAGAAACCACACCAGAAGCAGCTGCAGCTGATCCCGGAACTGCAGTAGTATCAACAACCGAATCCGGAAGGTTGCCAGCACAGACGCCGTGATGGAGGGCATTTCTGTTCTTGTTTTGCTGCTGCCTGCTCCAAAATTGATTCGTTGCTGCTGCTGCTGCTCCCTGTAGTCAAGGGCAAGCGCACTTCTCGGCGGCAGCAGCAGCAGCAGCAGCAGCAGCAAAAACAATAGCATAAACAGCAGTAAAAGGAGCCACAATGGCTGCATTCCCACCAGGTGTTTCCCTAGGGGATGGGGCACCACATAGTATCATGGCTCCCGAGACTTTGCCCCTCAAAAGCGAAAAAAGGGACAAGGAACAGCAATTCAAGCAGAATTTGCTGCTTCAGCACAATCCGCCCACTTGTGAACCCGTAGACGAAAGCAACCGTCGACCTTCGTGCATTTCAGCATCAGCAGCAATAACACCACCACCCGTAGGAGAAACCACACCCGCCAGAGCAGCAGGAGCAGTAGAGACACCAGGAGCAGCAGCAGCGACCGAGACAGAAGGCTGCTTGCTTCAATGGTTTCCGGGGTTCGACCTTCCTATTGGCCTTAAAGGCCGAGCTATCCTCAGGCGCGTCCTCAACCAAAGAAGATCTCTCGATGCCGCAAGATGTGTGAGACTACCCGCTCTTGCACTGGCTGGCAGTTTTGCTACTGCCTGTCTTCTTGTGCTTCTTTTGCAAGTGTTGTTGCAGCTGGTGGCATTGTTGCTGCTGCTGATGCTGATGCTGCTGCTGTTGCTGCCGCTACTTACATGCCTTCGGGGTGCGGAGGCATATCTGTTGCTGTGTTCTTTCATCCTTTTCTGGTGAGAACGCTGATGCTGTTACTTATTGCAGAAGCAGATCCTTTCCGAGCACGGGATCGTGTTGGGCCGCGGCGTGCCAGGCCATACAACAAATTGGGGTGGCCTGACAGTGAAGGAGCTGCTGCACGCAGCTCACCTATTGGGATGCTGGCGCCAGGTGGAGGAATTATGTTTGTCTTTCTGCTGTAGCAATGGCCTCAAAATAGAATGGGTTAAGGAATTACGTGCCAAAGGACCCCACCAGGTTACCCTTGCCAACCTCTTGTCCATGAAAAGAAATGCAGCAGCAGAAGCACGCAGAAAGAGGCAGCAGCACACAAGCACTAACGCTGCTGCTGCTACCTCTTCTTCTGGTGCCTCAGTTGCTGCAGCAGCTGCTACTCCGAATGGCAAGAGCGGACCCACACCAGAAGACATCGCTAGTGCAACAACTGTTGCGTCCACCGCAGCAACAGCAGCAGAAGGGCAAGAAAGCAAACTAACCATACCTGGTAGGAGAGGGGGCGCTCGGCAGGCAACGCCAGGCCTCAAGCTACGGAAGAGCTGCGCAAGGGCGAGAAAGGGACGGATTGACTACCAGCAGCAACAGCAGCAGCAGCATGTACAAGAAGGGGAAAGTACCAACAGCAGCACACCCACTGCAGCAGCAGCAGCTGCAGACACCAACTTTAGCTGCTCCATGTCCAGTCTTCCCCTACATCCTCAGACCGAAGATATGCCTGTAGGGGGTGCTTCAGGGGGTCATTCCCAGCAACAGCAGCAGCAGCAGCAGCATATTTTGCAAAGCCAACCAACAGCACCAGAGAATGCACTTGTGGAGGGTGCCTTCGCTCCAGAATTATGCAGAAGCCCCCGTGAGACGCCACTGAGGCCATCTCACGAACCACCAGTTTTCGACCCCTTTGAAGAAGGCACGAGACGAAGCAGCAACAGCAGGCGCAACAGCAGGAGGCAGCAGCAACAGCAGCAAAAACAGAGGCTGCTGCCGATGCATGCGCCTCCGTCTGGAGCCCCACACCACAGCGGCGAAGCTGCTGCTCCAGCTGCTGATGTGGTTCCTGCTTTCTGCACAGGGATCTCAAGCTGGTCTAGCAACTACGGAGGAGCCCTTCATAATGTGACCGAACTAAAAGGGGCACCAGAGGGACCTCCTCCGGGAATGCCCATCAGCCCGCCGTTTGGAGCTAGCACATGGTGTGTGCAGCAACAGGAGCTGCAGCAGCAAGGGCTGCAGCAGCAGGAGCTTCAACAGCAGGAGCTGCAGCAGCACGAGCTGCAGCAGCAGGAGCAACACCAACAGCAACAGCCCGAACAACAGCACGAGCAACATCAACAGGTGCTGCTGCATCACGAACAACAACAAGGGGCAAGCCATATGGTCTTTCCTGATTTTCAGTGGACCTCAGGCGCATGTGCCGGCGAGAAGAAACAGGAGATAGCAGCAACAGCCTCACAGCCACCACTAGTGCCAGCGCGAGCAGCAACAGCGGCAGAAGCCGCCGCCGCTGCTGCTGCCCAACAGCTTCAACTTGAAGACTGCTATATCGAGACTTCCTATTTGTATGCAGACGCTCACCAAGGCACTACCATAAGCGACGCAGCAGCAGCAGCAATCCCATCGGAACCTGGTACCGCTGCGCCTCTTATGTATGACTGGAGCAATCACTTTCAAAAAGCCGGCAACATGCAGCAGCAGCAGACTCATCTGGGCGCTCCGCAGCAGTGGCTATCGCCAATGCTCCCCAATTATAGTGGACCGCCCCCCCCGCCCCCTCCGAGCCCCAGGTTTTCATTGCCACAGGGAGAAATGCCTGGAGTAACTCCACTGCAACTGTGCGCTGCTCAGCCGCTGCCATCTCTTGCGTCTCCGTGCCCGCTGCAGCTCGGCAAAAGTGGAGTGCCTCACGACAGCAGCAGCGATGTGAGCTGTGCATCTTGGCGAATCAAAGGGTCCAGGAGCAGCAAAAGCACCAGCAGTAGCACCAGCTGTGGCGTTGTACCAAATTACTCAGGGAGAGTTGCATCAAACTCAAGTGTCCCTCAGCGGCGGACAGCAACTCGGGGCACCCAAGCTGTTGCGGCGTCTCGATCGCGGCACCGTGCCAAGTCAGGAGAAGCAGCAGCAGACGCAGCTGCCGCCGTAGCCACTGGCTACCAGCAACACCGAGGAGCGCAGTCGGGCGTTCCTTCGCTGCAGCAGCTCCTAGCGTCGAGCAGTAGTGATAGCTGCAGCTGCTGCAGCGCCAGTAGCGGAGATGAGGACACACCGTATCCTTCTTTGCTCCCTTCCCAGAGTGTTGGCTTTCAGTATGGGGAGAAGGAGCCCTCGCTGCAACAGCAGCCGCAGCAAATACCGTTGGGTTCTTATGTAACAACAGCTGTTGCAGGCAGAGTCCAAGAGGGCATGACGAAGACAGCCGCGTTGGGGGTCCCTCCCTCCCTCCATGTGTCGTCACCGCAGAGGCCCTGGCTTCACCCTTCAGGGGTTCCGTACGTTGAAGGGTTCATTTCTGGTGCAGACGCAGCCCTAGCAACGCCCGGAGAAACAGCAGTGGAAGGAGCAGCCGACTCACATGCGACAGCGCAGTCCCATGAGGGATGGTGGGCCGGCACTGACACTCCCCTGCTGCTCTCACCAGGCCACACACCAGTGGGGGCTCCTCCGTGGAACCCATCAGACACAACACACATTCTTTTTAGAAGTGAAACTTTACAGCAGCAGCAACAACAATCATTCTCGCTGCAACCGCAGCAACAGCGACAGCTCCCGGCACATCATGAGCAACAACCACATCAGCAGCAGCGGCAGCATACTCTGCTGCTGCAGCAAGAGGTTACCCCAGGAGCCCTTCAACCCCAGGCACAGTGTGCCCAAGAAGACGAGTGGGGATCTTCCGGCCCTACTTCCTCCTCCAATTCGTTTCCTACCGACCCTAACGCAGTTAATTTGCATGGAGTAACAGCAGCAGCTGCTGCTGCCACTGATGCTGCTGCTGCTGTTGCAGAGCCTGTCGCTGTAGCTCTGCAGCCAGACGCAGCTGACATGCACACCGCACCTCCGTTGCTCCTGCAACGAAAACAGCAACTGCACTCTTTGGAGCAGCAGCAACAGCAGCACAACATGCAGCAGCCACGGCAGAGACGCAGGGCTAAAGGGAATGGGGCGGAGCGGCAGGTGCAAAAGCGACCGCGGAACGATAGCAGCAGAAACACAAAACGCAGTGAGCAGCAGCAGCCGCAGAAGCTGCTGTTGCAGCAAGAAATGAACCCGTGCTTCCCCGTGCAGACGCAGGCACAGCAGCAGATGTTGCTGCAGCAGGCCGCAGTTTCCAACCCACAGACTGCCGGAATATGCTGCAGCAGCAGCAATTTGCTGCGGCAGCAAGTATCACCGCAGCTGCCGCCAGAGCAAGAAGATTATGCTGCATCTACAGCAGTCGGTGTTGGCGTGTCGGAGGCATATTCTGCTGTAGCAGCAGGCCAACTATTCCAGTCGCCCTGGCCTCTAGATGCCGCAGATCCAACGGCAGCAGCAGCTGCTGCTGCGTGCGGCAGTTCTGGGACTCCACAAGGTGCACTGCAGGTTGCACCTCCAGCATGAGTCTCAGACAACCGTGAGGTCGTTCGCTTGTGTCTTACGTCAGGTGGTGAGGGGCCTCCTTTGATGCACCCAAGGGAGCAGCTGCAGAGCCAGCTGCAGCAGCTACTACAGCAGTGGTGTAATGCACTGGAGCTGCTTTGCTATCCCACACAGGACAGCCGCTTGCTGGCTTCCAGATGAGTGTAAACAAAGTGAGAAATGCGTACGTAGAAGCCTTAGGAAAGCCCCCTGAGAACCCCAGGGGGCCCCCTGAGGTCCCCTTGGGGGCCCGATGAGGTCCCCATTGGTGTGGTTTTGGTGCCCTTGGGGTCCATGAGGACCCCAAAGGGACCCTTCGTTACACTGGTTTTCTTTTGCAGCCAGATATGCAAGACAATGAGAGGTCAGTGCATGCTTTGGTCTGTGCTGAGTTGTGGTGGCACAGAAATGAAGGGAAATGGCACGGTAGAAAGCGCGATGAATGTAGCACAGAAAGAGACGAGCGCAAATACGTCAGTGGTAACGGAGCCAAATGGACAATGGCGCAGACTGACGCAGAAGCAGGCAGATACTTGCACACACAAGGGTATATGTAGATAAGGGCCGGTACGCTCACAAACAGGCGGAGGAGGAACCACACATCGGCAGGTGAAACAGAAAGGGGAGGAAACAAAATGCCATGCAAGCGCGTCTGTTATTCTGCAGTGCCATGCTGCAATTCCTTCATGGTCTCTGGCAGTTTTCCTCTGCGTCTTTCTGTTCCTCCATGTGCTCTCCTGTTGTGCTAGTCTTTGTCAGTAATTATTTGTGCCTGCGTGTCCTGTTGTGTATCTGTCCTTGTTTCTTTGTGTGTAGCTGTTTCCCTCCTTGGCTGCCTGTGTGCCACTTCTTTGTGCTCGTTCCCTATGAAGAGAGCTGCCGCAAACAGCATCCTCAGCAGCGGGTGGCTGCGAAGAGGAGGAAATTAATATTAACCATGGACATTATTTTCAACCCACGCAGAAGCCTCGGGTTTGCCATTAGCCAGCCAACCGGGCCAGGACTTCCGCTGTCTTGGTCTCCTTCAACATTGGAGTTGGGGGCCTAGTTCCCGCGGAACACCACCAGCTAATACGTCAACAATTCAGAAGCATTGATCTACCTTCAGGAACACATGAACTGCAGCTCACTGTTTTTCTGGGGCGTACGAGGTCAGCTATTCAGATGACATGCTCCCTGATCCTTAGTGCGGCAGGGACTCAGGGCATTTGTACACACCACAGAGGAGGAAAAATCCACATTAACCCAAGAAAATCATAGATATCAATGAATTAAAATATAAGAGGAATCTGGAACTATGATAAATAGGCCAGACTGCGGATCATTGGAAGCAAAACCCTGCCTCGCCTCGGTGCGGCCGACTCTGCTCGAGCGTGCACAGCAGCGACAACTGCAACAAGAACAGCAGCAACAGCAGTGAGAGCACTAGAATGAGTAAGGTATAGATCCTGAGGATGTCATTGTTTTATTGATTTTCCTGTGAGGGTTTCTCTCTACTCCGTGGGTACACTGGCCCGTAAAGTTCACATGGCTGCAGGTTCCTATCTTTCCATCCAGGGCCTCTAGCAAGGATTAGAAGCCCCACTTGAAAATCTATGTGAACTCACTAAAGGAATGGATTTTCATCGTCTGGGATCAATTCAGATCATCCAGCATTGTGTTCCAACTGGCTCTTGAGGCTCCAAAACGCATCGTGAGAGGTGACCTCGCCTCGAGGTCTCCTCAATCATAGCTGCACAAGAGGGGATTTTCAGTCCTTTAGAAAGCCGGAACTTGCAATAATCTCCACGGTTTGCTGTTGGACGATCCCTGTTACACAGATGCCTGTACAGTTAAGGGCCTTTGGCTCCCCGCGGCTGCTGAGCCGTTTAACAGGGCAAGGAAATACTCGAAAGCCCCAACAGGAGCCCACTCCTTTCATGGACACAGGACAAAATAGAGATGCAGACCCCATAAAGGCTGTAGAGGAGTCAAGAGGGGGACCTGAAACACAGCTAGCCCTTCCTGGTGATCGTCCATCATCTCCTCTATTGCCTAGACAAGCAGAACACTTTGGGGTTCCCGGGGGGTCTTGGCTGCCTCCATTACAGGTCAGCTGACTATATCCGCTCTTTCAGTTCCCGCTTCCCGTGCAGCTGGTAGTCCGTTACCTGCATTGGGGCTGCTTCCGGTGCACCCGCAGCAATTCCTGATAGAGCTGAGTATGAACTTCAGGCTTCCCAGCTTGTGCTGCAAAAGACTTACACTATGTGCGTTTTACAGGCAGTGGCTGCAGCAGAGGGCCTCCCAACCCCAAAAGGGTCTCCGCCGGTGCCCCGGGGCCCACTTAGTGCCTCTGAGGCTCTTGCGGGGCCCTTAAAGGGCAGCGCTGCAAACGCCTGTGAGATTACGGAGCATACAGGCATTGATACTACTGCTGCTGCTGCTGCAGATTCGGGAAATCCACACGACAAAGGCAAACGGTCGCCTGCATCTCAGCGTCGCAGTATCTTAAGCCTTCCAATGTGGCAGAGGAGAGCTACTGAAAGAATTACCGCAGGTGTACCCAACAGCAGCCGCCGGCGTCGTCGTGTCTTCAGTGTCACGGGCAGGAAACAGCAGACAGAAGCTGCTGCAGCAAGTAGCAAGCCTGCTGACGCAAAGGAAGCCCTGGCGCCGGGAGAAGCTGCAACTTCAATAGCCCAAGCAGAAACAGGCGAAACCGCGACAGCAGAAAAAACAGATGCAGTCAAAGCAGCAGCAGAGGATGCAGAGGCGTCAGCTGCCGCTGCAGCACACCAATGCGTTGAGTGGAAGATGCAGTCAGTTACCGCCGCCGCCTCAGTGGAAAAGCAGAGTCTAGAGCAGCAGCAAGATCAGCAACAACCCGACCGTTATTCAGCCGAAAAAGATAGGAATGCCCGTGCTCTGGGGTCGGAGAGCTCACACAGGCCTCCGCAGAATGAGGCAGACAAAATTGCTGGTGTGGGGTCCCCAGATGAGGCGCAGGGCCCTGCTGCTTCGGTTGCAGCGAAAACCTCACGACGTAGTATCCTAAAGGCATTCTTCCTGCCCAGTCGGAGAGTTTCACAGTTGCAGCAACAGCAGCACAACCAGCATGAGCAGCACAACGAGGAGAAACGGCGAGAAAAGGAGCAACAGGAATCGCAGGCTTCAGGCGGTTGGGGAGGAACTGCGGCACCTCAGGCAGACGAGCATCGCCAACCTTCATTTCCTTCTCCACTTGAACACGACACTTTGAAGGAATCTGTACGGGCGCAATTGCTGCTGTCCCGCAGTAGCAACAATACTAATATGGCAGAGTTTCCGGTTAACGCAAGCACCAGAAACAATAGCACTGGCGGTAACTTCAACAAAAGCAGCAGGAGGCGTTTCAGCCACAAAGGTGCTAACCTGTGGGGTTCCCCTCTGTGTGGCGCAGGCGAAGACGGGAGATGCTCCACAAGGCCTTCAAAGCTCTTCGCCCGTTGCAGTGCCTCCTAGAAGGCAGCAGCACTTTCAGGAGCAATTTCAGCAGCAATCAGAGATGCAGAAATTTCAGGAACAGGAGAAGCAGGTGTCACAAAAACCTGTGCACCAGGACCCACAGGAGCAACAGCAAGAGCCGCATATGCAGCAGCATAGGCACCTACGTCACACCCAGAGAAAGCTGGAGCCCAATCCAAGGGGACGCAATCACACAGTCGTAGGGCCCCTCGCTGCACTGAAAAGCAGCAACATTAAAGACAGCACCAGAAGCAACAAACGCTTCCGAAGCAAGGAGGTAAGGAGCCCTAAGCAGGGAAAGGAGTGGCAGGACGATCAGCAGCAGTCGCAGCAGCAGCAGCAAAAGCAATCAAGACGTGAAAAACTACGCGCTACCATCGCCGCCCCACGATCACTAGCGCATTCTGAGCACATGCAGTCTCCGCAGCCTCCGCTATCACAACAGACACAGCAGGAGTGGCAGGACGAGCACCCGCAAACGCAGGAAGAGGAGCAACCAAGGCACGAAAAGCTGCGAGCCACCACTGTACTAACAAGACCACGAAGACATTCTCCGCATGAGCACCGTCCGGAGCAGCAGCAACCGCAGCACCATCGCCTGCAGCTCTTGCGAAGCCAAAGACCGCTTCAATATCTCTCAACTTCGCGGAAACTGCAGCAACGCATGGCCCAAGACACAGTGCCTGCGGATAGCAGCAACAGCCAAAGCTGCGAGGCGAGGGATGCAGAGGATGCATTGCAGCTGCCTGAGCAACAACGGCAACGGCAGCAATATCAGCAGCACCAGAACCAGCAACAGCAGCAAGAAGATGCTTCTCAGGCAGCCTACCCGCTGCCTCCTTTTTCGAAAGCGGAGAATGAACATGAAATGCAGGAAGGTGGGGAGCTGCAGCAGCAGCAGCAACGCGGGCTAGCCCAAGAAGCACGCGCGGTCAATGAACAGCCCGTGCAGCAGTCACCTAGACTCTCACTAATTGAACGCCAAATCGCCATTGCCAAGCGGCACCATGAAGAGCATGAAATGCGCCGGCAGCAACAGCAGCAAATGCGGCAGCAGCAGCAGCAGCAACAGCAGCAAATGGCTCGCCGTAAAAGCTCACGAAGCTACAGACGGCTGCTCGCTGTCACTTCTTCTCAAGCCCCACAACGCCCTGCGGAAGATCTCTGCGTCTCTCTGCCTCGGCGTCAGCTACTGCAGCAGCCTCAGGAAGCCCAGAAGGAGGAAGAGCAGCAAAAGATGCAGGACCAAGAAATGCTGCAGCAACAAAGAGAGGAACTGCAGCAGCAGAAAGAGACAGCAGATGTGCCGCAGCAGAAACAAACACCGTCAGAACCTCAAGAAGGGCAGCAGCAGCAGCAGGCCGCGCCCGAATTACACCGTGAAGCACTGCTGCACTGCGGAAAGCAAATGCAAAATGAGATGCAACAGAAAACGATGCCTCAAGGGCAGCAGCTGCTGCACGAAAACGACCAGGAAAAGCAACAAAAGGAGCAGGAGCCGCAGCAACAAGAGCAAAAAAGTGAACAACAGGAGCAGCAGGAGAAGCTTCACGAAGAACCGCCGTCTCTAATGGGCGCGGCTGCGACACCCCGGAGCATGCCCTTGCAGCAAAGCGCCCTTTCCTCTCCTCGTTTATCTCTTGTACAGAGACAGTCCTTACTAATTGCACAGCAGAAGCAGCAGCACCAGCAGCAGCAGCTACAGCAGCAACGACAACAACAGCAGCTGCTAAAGAGGACACAGTCATGTCGGCACGTAAAAAAGCAGGGGAGTCCAATGCCTCTTCGCTTCTTTTCGGCAGGTTCCCCCTTAGAGCTACGCCAGCAGGAACAGCAGCTGCAAGAGCAACAACCACCGCTACGGCAGGAACATAAGCTGAAGGCTTATAGCAGCCTGCCTCCACAGCCACCACCGCAGCAGCAGCAGCGGCAGCAGCCTCGACGAGCTTCAACGTTTCCTGGCTCGCCAAATAGTGACCGTCTCTCTCTGGTTGAGAGACAGGCTTCCCTGCTCCAAAAGCAGAGGGAAGAGAGACTGCAGCAGCAGCAGCGGAAGCGAGAGCAACAGTTGCTGCAGCAGCAACGGCAACTGCTGCAGCAGTTGCAGCAGCAGCACCTGCAGCAATACCCTCTAAGGAAGCCAACAAACTCATACTTAGCTTTAGCTCGAGCCTCAGCAGCGACCATAAAGAGGGCAAGAGAAGCAGGCGCTGCGGCCCTAAGGGCAGCACAAGCAGCTGCGGCGCGCCGCATCTCGGCAGAGCAAACGCAGCTACCGCAGCAGCATCTGTTAACGAGGCAGCAGCCAAGCACAGCTGTAACAATGGAGCATGCTACGACTCAAGCGCACATAACTAGCAGCAACTACAACGGCTGCTCCAATGTTTATGACCCCTCCGCAGGAGCAGCTCCAGCACGGGGGGTTGCCGCTTCTGTTGCTCCAGCTGAATCTGAAAAAATGAGCCAGAACGTCCTCGACAGTGACTTTATGGTCCCTCTGTCAACGGTGTTACCAACAGGAACAGAAGCAATTGCAGCCTCTTCACAGGCACCAGAATCAAGGGGAGCAGCAGCAGGGCATGCAGCGGAAACGCTGGCAGGGGCAGAAGCTGCAAAATACGAAGAATCAACATCGCTCCTGAGTGCCCTGTCTACACCAGAAGAGACTGACTGGCTCTTCACGCCTCGTGGCGACAGCCCTCTTCCGCTACCTGTAGTGCAAGAGCACCAGATGCAGCAGCAACTGCAGCAGCAACTGCAACAGCAGCAACGTCTCCAGCAACAGCTGCAGCAGCAGCTGCAACAACAGCTGCAGCAGCAGCTGCTTCAGCATCAACACTTGCAACAGCAGCAGTTGCTGCTGCAGCAGCGGCTCATCCATCAAAAACAACTGCAGCAGCAGCAGCTACAAAAGAGGCTCATGCGCCAGCAAGAGAGCAGTGTCACGGAAAATGACGAACACCGAGGCGGGTTGCAGCACCAATCGCACCAGCAACAAATGACGCCCAGACAGCAGCCGCTGATTCAGATAAACGCAGCAGATGGCCAAACTGGTGCACCGAAATCACCTGCCTCTGCATTGGAGGGCTTGATCGGGGCAGCAACAAGGGCTGCGACAGTATCTGCATCAGCGGCAGCAGCAGCAGCAGCTGCTGCTGCTGCTCCATCGCCCACAAGTACGCGCCAGAAAGAAGCCGCCGATGGTGCAGCAGAAGCCTTCAGTAAGTTATCATCGCTAAGCTGCCGCAGCGCCAGCAGCGCATTGTGCTCTTCCTGCTGTTACATTTTTCGGATTCTGTCAGTTATTTCTTTCTTCTATAATAAGGCTACTGCTGTTGCTGTCATTGCCGTTGGTGTGGCTGCTGCAGGCAAGCTGATAACAGAGAGCACAGCACTCTCACAGCCGCAAATCAAGACATCAGGGCCCTACCCAAAACGTGAGTGTCGGTGCTCCACAGCGATCCAGAGCAGCAGTGCTGTCATTGCAGCAGGCGCCCCAGAAGCAGCCGGGAAGGGCTGCCTGCTACGGCAGCGACAGTGAGGCCATATTCGTTACCATCAGCGCTTTCTTCATTTATTGCCTCCTCTGCTGTACGCTGCTTGACTTCAGGGGCACATCCAGCTCCTACAGCTGCAGCAGCAGCCGCAGCAGCTGCCGCCGCTGCAGCAGCAGAAATGCTTCAGCCATGCATGGTGCGTTCCAGCAGTGCCAAGTATATCACAAGTAGACCTTGGCGGTCCCTCTTTTTGCTTGACAGCTTGATGCGTTCATTTCTTTTATTTAAAAGTCACGCAGGCGTGTGCGCCGTGTCTGCTGCAGAATGGAGGACAGCAGCAGCTGCTGCAACGTCAGCTGCAGCCTCTAAACTACAAGAGCAACAACACCACCTTTGGCACCGGTTTCGTCCCCGCAAGTTCTGCTGCTGTTCCTGTCTTAACGCCAGTGCCAGTGCCGTCTCCAACAGCAGCAGCAGCTGCAGCAAGCGCCTCTGCCGCAGCCGCAGCCGCTGCAGCCGCAGCAGCAGCAGCAGCAGGCCTGGAGGCTAGCAATGCCTCAGGTGCGAGTGACGTGGCCGCACTTGAGATTGAAGATTCCACAGGGGCTGTCAAGGCCGTGCCTCTCAGGGAGGGTCAGTCTGCGGCAGCAGCACTTCACGAATTTTGCCTGCAGGAAGGCATACCAAAAGAGGGAGAGCAGCAACTAAAGCACGCCTTGCAAGTAGAGCAGCAAAGACACAAGCAACTGCAGCAGCAGCACATGCCGTGCAAGCAGCAGCAACAACAACAACAGCGACAAGCGCAACAGATGCAGCAGCAGAAACGAGCCGCTGCTTCTGAGTTTATGGAAACAGACCCTGAAACGGAAGGGACCCCCTGGGATCCCTCATTGCCGGCATCTCTATTTGAAGATGATGAAATCGCGTTACTGCGGCAGCCACCTCTGCAGCAGCCGCTAAAGCTTCAGCAGCCTAGCCAGTCCTTTTTGCCGCCCAACCCAAAGCAGCATTCTCAATTGCTGCTGCAGGGACAGCAAATGCAGCCACTGCTGCCTCAGGTAATGGAGAAGCAAATAGCCTGGCAAGAACCCCCTCTGCAACAGATGCAAACGCAGCAGAAGCCGCTGCGGCAAGAGCATTTTCAGCTGCTGCCACAGCAACTCTTGCAGATGCAGCAGCTTATACAGCAGCCGCTGGAGCAGGATTTGCAGCAGCAGCTTCTCCATCCCCCACAGCAGCTGGGTGAAAGGGTTCCGCAACAAGTTTCTGCCCCTTGCGCTGGGTTATCTCTCTCTAGACAACTATCTGCTGCCCCGCACATGCTCGCGCAGCCGCTTAGAAAGCAGATACAACAGCCGCTTCAGCAACCACTCCGTCAGATACTGAGACCGCCTCTACAACGGGGATTACGGCAGCAGCCGCAGCAGGAACAACAGCAGCAACTGCAGAAAGATCTGTGGTACACTCCGGCACAGCAGCCAGAAGGTGCATATCTCCTGTCAAGTAAACCACTGAGACAACCCCGGCCAGCAACAGTGGGCGGCGTAACAACTCCACAGGTGCAGCTTCTGCTGCAACAGCTACAACTAGAGCCGCAAAGTAGTAGTTACCATAGGCAAGAAGCCGCCCCAAACTCCCCTCCTTTTCAGCTGCCGAGATGCCGCAGCCACACTGCATGGCAACAGCAACAGCAGCAGCAGTTGCTGCTCCTAACGCAAGATAAACAACACGAACCGCAGCAATTTCTGTCGATCCCGAAGCAGCAGGTGCAACAGCAAACGCACCTGCAGGTGCAGCAGCAAGTGCAGCAGCAAGTGCAGCAGCAAGTGCAGCAACAGGTGCAGCAGCAAGTGCAGCAACAGGTGCAGCAGCAAGTGCAGCAGCAAGTGCAGCAGGAAGTGCAGCAGCAAGTGCAGCAGCAAGTGCAGCAACAGGTGCAGCAACAGGTGCAGCAGCAAGTGCAGCAGCAAGTGCAGCAGCAAGTGCAGCAGCAAGTGCAACAGCAGGTGCAGCAGCAAGTGCAGCAGCAAATTCAACACCACCAGCTCCAGCAAGAGCCTCTGGAGCCGCATTGCTGTGGCTCCCATGCGTTGAATAGTCCCGTAGCCTTCACCTCTGCGCAGCCTTCGTGCATTTACAGCGACTGCAGCAGTCCCCCATTCCATTCACCAGGATCTGTTAACCTTCAGGGGGCTTTCCCAGAGCAGCAGCAGCAGCAGCAGCAGCAGGTGCTGTTACATCCCGGCGCTTCCATGCCGCAGCAACAGCAACTGGGGGACGGGAGCTGCTGCATCAGCGCTTGTTCAGGAAAGCAGAGCGCGTGGAAAGGCAGAAACAGGCAAGGACAGCAGAGGCAGCAGCGGCCGCAACAACGGCAAGATAGTGCCGGAAGGAAACAACAGCGGCTATATGAGCTGCAGCAGGAACAGCGAGCTGCCAGGTTGCAGCAGCAGGTGCAACAACTGCATCGGCAGGTGAGGCGGCTGCTGCGAAAGCACAAAGGGGAGCAGCAGTTGCTGTTACAACAGCTTGAAGGGGGAAGGGAACAGGAACAGCAGCTTGAGGGGCTCCGACTGCAGCAGCAAACTCTGCTACAACAGCTGCTGCAGCAGGATGCAAATGTTTTGAAGGCTCTGGAGATGCTACAGCAACTACAACAGCTTCAGGCTACAGTAGCAGCGGCAGCTGTTGGAGCAGCAGACAATCCTACCTCAATGCAGCAGAATGTCTTGTTGACTCCACGCACAGAGCAGTTACAGTGGGAGCAAAGGCAGCAAAGGCAGAAGCAGTTGCTGCTGCAGCAGCAAATACTGGAGCAGAGGACAGCTCAATTGTGGCAGGAGCAGCTATTGCTGCAGCAAAGAAGGGAGGAATTTGAGCGTGAGTTGCTGCAGCTGAAGCATTCAGTAGAACAGCAGCAGTGGGCGCAGCAGCATCAAGAGGGCACAGGGCTACAACGCACCATTAGGCGCTTCCTGCAGCGCTTTGGTGTAGGCGCAGACCCAGCAAGTACAACAGCAACAGTTACAGCAAGAGCGACAGCAGCGCAGGCGCAGGCTCTCCAGGCGAGGGCACTTAACTGGAAGGGCCTTGTGGAGCAACAGCAGAGATGCCATCTCCTGGGGCAGCAGCAGCAACAGGACTTGTGGCGGCAGCAACAACAGCAGCGCCTGCTACACCTCGCTGATGTCCTCTCGGCGTCTGCAGGTAAAGACTTGCGACAGCTTCACCAGGCCGCACGCAGCAGCAGCATCAGTAGCAACCGTCTGCGCGGGAGGGATTGGCAGAGCTGTTGCAGCTCATATAGCAGCAGCATATCCTCAAGAAGCAGCAGCTGCAGCAGCAGCGCCGACTTGCGGGAACCAGCACTAACACCGAGGGTTTGCTGGGGAACTCCAGCAGTGGCTCACAGCTAAAGCTGGGGCAGCAGCTACAGTAGCATTTGTTGCCGCTGCTACTGCGGAGTAAGCGGCTGGCAAGTACTTGCTACATCGAAATCACTATATTCTTGCAGCCTGCTGCTGGCCGCAGCTGTAGCAGCAGCAGCACCTCCTGCCGCAGTGCGTTTTTCCTTTCTTTTGCTGAGGGCAGCCGAAAACGGCCTCCAGCTGAATACCTTACTTATGGATCAACGCTTTCAGCCAGGTTCCAACGTTGCTTGCTTGCTACTTAAATTCTGTGCGCTCTCACGGCTGCAGCAGCAGAACCAGAAAGTATGCAACATGCAGAATATTTCGCATGAGGTGAACGACAGCTTCATGAGTCCCAACCCATCTTCTTGAAAATTCCCCTCGAACACAAGAGCAGCATCGCACCATCACCCGAAAACAGTACACAATGTCTCATTCCCTACAAAGTCACTTTGCTGTACTTCGGTCATCACAAGGCCACGCAGTAGCAGAAACCAGAAGGCCATGCTGGCTGTGTGCGGAATGCTCCATAGCTAGCTCTGGACTTGACTAAAGGACCTCTCAAAGAAATCTACGAAACTTTAATGCTGCAGCAGATGCCAGTGCTGTTGCCCACAGCGCGAAGAACAACTGCATTTGCTGCTGTTGATGCATAAAAGCCCAGGCAGCATCACTTGCTGTGGCAAAAATCCCCGTTTTCTGTAGAATCCGGCTGGAGACAGCAAGCATAATGGCACCAATGTCTACTGAATGGTGTTACAAGCGGCGGATCTAGTTCCGCTAGGGGCCTCCAGGGATCTTGTTCGGATTTGGGAGCCATGAAATCTGCTGCAGGAACACATTTCCACGACAGCACCAGTCTTGTTGCACCGACACTGTGGCCACTGTCACAGTAGTAGCAGTTCCCTGGTAGGTGTAATCAGCACCAGACGGCCCCAGGCCCATCATTCTGGGTTCTAGTCTCCCCTTTTGGATGAGGTTGCCCTTCTGTAGAAAAAATCTGCTAACCTCGGTCAGCCAGATGCCCCCGACTGGATGTGTAACACTTGTATGTCAGGACTTCATACATGACACCGTCAGACTACCCCTCAGTCGTTTCCGTATGCTGCGTATGACCTCCTCATCTGGAATACTACCGACTATACGTAGTTGTGCCAAATCGTGTGTCACTCCCCACCGCATAGCTGTATATTCTGAGAGGAGAACGCTTGCCTCCCCACTGTATCGTGTGGCTACACCACACCTCTCCCTATGTTCCGCAGAGAATCGTAAGTGGTGTGGCTACACCACAGCTCTTCCGATGCTCTGCGGAGCGGCCCTTATCTGTGCAGTCCAAAATTTCATGCCGCTGGGCTCCTTACACTTTGTCGCTTACTAAGGGAGGCATGTACGGGCACATTTAGCTGCGCCGAGGAGGTTCCTCGCGTCTAGCGATCACGGGAACCCTAGCAACCCTCTCCTCTGCTCCAGGCCGAGCTGAGGCCGACAAAAACCCATGGGCCTTAGGTGTTGCTGAGGAGTGTGTCGGTATTGGCAACGTCAATAGTATCCAAGCCAGATGCACCATCTTCAAGAGCACGGACGCACGCGCAGCTGCTAGGCGAAGGAGACTCTTGGGCAGCGAGACAGGGGAAGCTTCGGCTTTTCTTTACTAGAGGCAACTCTAAATTAAAGAGTTCTACTTGATGCAGCAGAAGACAGGCGTGTAACAGCAGCAACAGCAGCACAACAGCGGCAGCAGCAGCACTACAGACATCAACCGCAGCAACAGCAGCAGCAACATCACCTTAGCAGACTTATCCCAAGGAGCAACTTTACACTGACTCAAATTGTGAAAGACGCAACTGAATCTAGCAAATGTGTTCGAACATGAGCTGCCGCCGTCAAGTGTTCTGTCCTCTCTTTAGCACGATGAGCTTAGCGATGCTGCCAAGCCAGCGTGGGCCTCGGGGGGCCCCAGCTACATGAGCAGCTGCGGCATCACTAGGAGGCTTTGTGTCGATCTGTGGCATTGTGGCTGCAGATCCTGCCTTCTGAAACCGTTCCAGTTCTGGTGAAGAGATAATTGAACGTGTTCTTAAGCCAGGAGCAGCAGCAACCACAGGTGCAGCAACGGCTGTTGCAAGAACACTTGCACGAGGCTTGTGAAGTGGAGCAGCAGCGGGGCGTCCTGGTCCCGACGCAGCTTTTAACTTCGATACGTAGTTGGCACTCAAGAATTAAGCGACAAGCCATAAGCCCTAGTGTACGAACTGTACATTAGGGGGTCAACGCTGCTGCCGCGGGCTGGGCCTTCCTGTGGGGAAGGCTTAGACCGTTGCTGCGGTGAACCAGCAGCAACTTCACCGCCAGCAGCATCTAAATACGACTTTTTCTGCAGCGCAGTAGCGGTGGCTGCAGCAGCTGCGTCCGCAGCAGCAGGAAGGCTGTGGACCTGAAGGAGCCCGTCGCTGGTCAAAGTTGTGGGCAGCGATGGCAGCAGCAGAGGCCGATGCAGCAACAGGAGCAGCAACAGTCGCTGCGCTGCTGCAAGCGGGGCAGCAACACTCTCAGAAGGCCGGGGGGCTGACGATAGGCCAAAAGGTGGAGCAGCCGTTGCTGCTTCTCCGACAACTGCAGCGTCTGCGGCAGTCTCAGCCGCAGCAACGGCACGAGCCCGCCGAAGGTGTAGAAAGCGGAGCTGCAACAGACGTAGTGCACCAACATCTGCTGCAGCAGCTACAGGAACTGCAACAGGAGCAGCAGCGGCAGCTGCAGCAGCAGCTGCAGCAGCATCAAGTGCAGCAGCACCAGCTGCAGCAGCAAGAACAGCAGGAAACAAATCAAGGACTACGGCATCAGCTTCTTCAGCAAGTACTGCAGCCACATAGTGACGACCTGGACCAACAAATTCTTCTGCAGCAGCGAATTCTGCGGGAGCAGCAGCAGCAGCTATTGCAACTGCGGTCTAGCGGCCTTGGAAACAATATGGGTGCACCCCTGTTGAAGCAAGATCCACTTGTGCTCCAGCTGCAGCAGCAGCCGTTACAGCAGCAGCGGCTAACGCCGACCCCGCAGCAGCTTGCAGTGCAGTGCAGCAACTTGCAGCAGCAAGTGCTGCTGCTGCAGCAGGCTCTACAAAGCAGTAGTAAGGAGACCTTGGCGGGGCTTAAAGGGACGTTGCAACAGCAGCAGCAGCGTTTACAACTTTTGCTTCTCCAGCGACTACAACAGCTGCAGCCTCAGCGGCAGCAGATGCCAACGTTTCCTGTGGGCGAGATAACTAGTGGCATCGCTGCCCCCGTGCAACAACAGCAAACGCTGGGGCTGAGTGTAGCTCAGCGTGAGCCTTGGGTGTTTGCTTCTGACTCGCAGCAGCAGCAACAGCCGCCGAAAAGAGAGCGCCGGGGAGCTCTTAGGGGGTCCCAGTTGCAGCTGCCTGCTGCTGAGCTGCGCGGTCGAAATGGCAAACGACACATGAAACACCAAGGGGGAGAAAAGTGGGATGCAGCAGCGGCAGCGGCAGCAGCAGCGGAGGCAGCAGCAGAGGCAGCGGCGGCGGCGGCAGCAGTGAGCACTGTAGAAGCAGCCCCAGGAAAACGCCGAAGGATCCCCTCCGCGAAGGCACTGGCAGCAGCAGCTGATGCTGCTGCTGTCGCCGCTGCAGCAACAGCAGCAGCACGAGCTGCCGATAGTTCCTACCGTCCGCATCCTAAGTGGGAATGGGTCTCCCAGCAGCAGGAACGTCAGCTACAGCAAACGCAACAGCAGCAGCGACCACGACAGCAACGCCAGCGACATGTGGCGCCACCTGAGCAGTTCCCGACGATCCCAACATCTCGCCAAGCCCAGCTAGCTGCGCAACACGAGGAGAAGCTGCGGCTGCACCAGCAGCAGCTACTGCTGCAGGAAGAGCAAGAGCAGCAGCAGGTACAGCGGGCACAAACCAAGCGGGAAACTTTTCAACAGAAGCTTCCGCAGCAGTCGCAGCACCAGCAAAAGCACCACGTGTATGCCCACCCTTTGTGGCGTCGCCTGCAGCAACTCTGTGAGCTTCCCGCTTTACGGGTGTTGCTTCACACTGTCGCAGACCAACAGCAGCAGCAGATCTTTGCTGCAGGAGCAGGACTGGCAAGGGCGGATTGCCTGATAGACACATTGGCTGAGGCTTACCATAAGTCGCTGCGGCTGTTGGCGCAGCATGGGGTATTGCTGCTTTGCGAAACAGGCAGCAGCAGCAGAAAGACTGCAGCTGCTGCTGCAGCGGCAGCTGCTACAAGCAGCAGCAGCAGCGTAATTTACACCCGGCATGTCCCTGCAGCTTGTAGTGCCATTCGTACTGAGGCAAACTCTCGGGACCCGTGCCCTGCAGCAGAAGCAGCAGCAGCAGTCACAGCGACAGCAGCAGGGAATGGTTGCGAAGATGTAAAAAGAGGGGGGAGGGAGGCCAGCGGCTTACTGCTGCAGCACGGGCTGCTGTTACTGGCAGCCGACCGCCAGGTGGACTCTCCTGAGCAGCTGCTAGAGCAGCCGTTAGATAGTAAGTAGCAGCAGTTGGCAGCAGCAGCAGTAGCACCTTGTTTCTCCACGTAGCATGCCCCTCAGTTTCTTTCCAGCACCATCTGTTATTTTCCGGTGCTAGTGTTGCTGCTGCTGCAGGCGAAGTATTGCAGTTCCCTTGTGGGGCTCATCTGCAGCTTTTGCCTTGCTGCAACGGGGGGGATAGTGAGAGCTGCTGCAGCGGCAGCAGCACCAACGACAGCAGCAGCAACAGCAACAGAGACAACAGCGCGGATGAGATGGTCGGCGTCATATCGCTTGCGTGGTGCGCTCCAGGGGCCGTACGCGAATTGTTACAGGCAGTGCTGTGCGCTGCAGCGTGCATGCTTCTGGCTGCGAGCAGCAACAGCTCTAGCAGCAGTAGCTGCTGCGGGACAGACGACCTTCGTGGGGTGTACTGCTGCACGGGAGACGCAGCTCAGCAGCAGCAGCAGCAGCTGATTTCCGCAGTTTTAAAATCCCTCGGAGCAGTAGTAAGCCTCTCCACCGCCACCAGCACGAGCATCAGGATTTTAGCAACGGCACTAATTCCTCTGTAGAATTTAGTGCAACCCTGGGCCTGGTGTTAGCTGCTTCGGTTTAGCGGGGTCTATCTTTCGCCTTCATGCTCTGTTTTGCAGCCAAGCGGCCCTCCCCCATGTGCCGCAACGAACTGGAAGGGAGATGGCAGCAGCAAGTGGCTCTACCTCGAGGGCTCAGTTTTGGCAGATAGGCAGCGGTTGCTTCAGCAGCAGCTGCATGTATCTCCTGGCATAGTGCACAAGACTTTAGATACGTGCTCTCTACTCAGGGATGGCATCCAGGCGTACAGAAATGTGGTGGGTTGCTGCTGTGTCCGTTGTAGTGATTGCCAACATTGGTATCGCAGGTACTGCCCTTGAGTCCTGCTACCTGATTGCTTTCGGTCGGTGTTTTCTTGTTTTTTCAATTATAGCGACTGTTACTGTGACTGCTGCTGCTACTGCCAGTGTGTCTGCCGTGCTGCCTTTACAGCCAGGGGTGCCGACTGTGAACGGTGTTGCAGCTACGACGGCAACTGCCTGCTTTGCTTTCAAAAGCTATAGCTGTTTGTCTCGTCCTTTGCTGCCTCAGGTCCCCCTTGAAGAAATTGCTGTGGTTGGGCGACTGGTGCATGCGCATTTTGCGTTGTTGATGGATCGCGTGCTGCAGCAACAGCAGCACCAACACTGGCCGTACCAGCAGTCTTCGATCTTCAAGTACGACGGCATCGCTTGTCGAAACTCACCACTGTAAGTCGCTGCGTGCGCTGTTATTGTTACTGCTGCTAGCGGCGCTGCGGCTGCTAGCCGTGGTGCGGATGCCTCTGTTGCAGCAGCAGCAGCAATATAGCGGTAGCGGCAGCAGCCAGTAGCCAAAGGAGCAACAGCCACTCTGTTACCGGTTGGTGGACTGTTTTTGGCTTGTTCATCCTTTAGTCTCTGTAGTGGAGAATTTCGTGAGGTTTGAGATTGACGGCAGCACCAGCTGCAGCAGCAGTACTATGAAGAGAGAGCTGGCAGTGCGTTTTTGCCGCAGGCGTGTTGATGTGAATGTGTCGGAACCGCATCTTGAATATGGGCAGGGGCCCCTAAGGGAGATGCATACTCTGCTTCGAAACAAACTGCGGCTTCTAGTCCAGCGCGTTGCTGCGGCGATGGCTGTGGACTTTTGCTCTTGGGAGAAAGCCGTTGTAAGGAGACAGCAGCGACACGAGCAGCTTGAGCAGCAACAGCAGGACGGGTTGCGGATCGAGAGAGACAAGAGGGAGCTGCAGAGAAATAGCGGGGGCAGCACGACAGCAAGCACTGCAGCTGAGTTGGACGACGATGATACTCCCCGCTCGACAGCAGCAGGAACGGCACAGGCAGCAGCAGCTACACCAACGGCACCTTCGGGAGAAGTGACAAGCCGGTGCATGAGTGCTGCTCGTGGTCCCTCATGGAATGCAGGGTCGGACGGCCCCACATTTTCCACTGTAAAGTTGGAGGGAAGTGCGGCTGAGCCTTCAATACCAGCAGCTGCAACAACTGTTACTTCCACAGAAGCTCAAGAAGTGCAGGCGGAGCCGGCATGGCAACAGGTTACTTGCGGATATCTAATGTCTTTGGGGCCGCACGAAAACAACCAAAAGATTCACTACGACTACCACGAGGAAGCGCACAAGTAAGGGCACATTGCCGACAGGATGCAGCAATATTTGTGCAAGTAGCGCCTGTAGAAACAGCAGCAACGCTAGCACCATATCCTGCAGCACTTGCCGCAGTAAGGTCAGGAAAGGAAGGAGGCTAGCCGCTACAGTGTCTGTTGTTGCTGCTGTGTCGCGATTATTTTCAGACGGAACATCGTGAGCGCGTTCATTCCACTTGTGAATCTGACCAGCAGCAATTCACCCACAACCTTTTTCATCGGGTCCCACCCTGTCTTCTCGAATGCGCAGGCTGGTGAGGACGAGCACTTCCTCACACTTCCTTGTTTTTCGTAACTGTCCCTGCTGTTCCTGGCTCTCCGGTTTTCCTCCTCTTCTGCCTTGCGAAGTGCTCTTGCCGCGCTGTTTCCGGCGTTCGAATTCGATATTGCGTGCGTTCATTCACTTTTTTCTTCTGATTTTATATCTAGTGGAGCTTTCGCGCTGTTTGTGGTGTGTGCCCCCATTGCTGCGTCCTGTGCTTCTCTTTTGGTGCCTTCTTTGCTGATTCTGCTTCTGCCTTTTGTCCAGGGCTTGGATGCTATTTCTCATGTTTAGTTTTCTTTCAGTTATAGATTGAACACATTATTGGCCTGCTTGGTTGTGCCTCAGGGGACCTCGTCATCATGGACAACATTGTGCGGCACAGGGGCAGCAGTCATTCAGCTGCTTCTCTACGCCCCCTCATTTATATGTCACTTGTAGACAGACGGTTCTGCGGAGGAGAGAAAGTAGGCAGCAAAACGCACTTTCTGAACTGGCAGCAGTACCCGCACATTCCACAGCAACAGCAGCAGCAGGCGCTCGAGAAGGAACTAAAAGAAAAAGCTGGGGCAGAGGGAGAGGTGGGTACTCCTACAGATGCTACCTTTTGTGAGGAGGCGCCCTCGACTGCCGGTGAGGAAAACCCATCGCAGCCCCCAAGCGACGGCGAGGCTTCTTCTGGACCCGCGGAGGCAGCAAGAAGCCATTTGAAGCAGCAGCAGCAGGAGGATGAGGAATGTGTTTTGGATCTTACGGAAGCGGAGGCGGCTGCGACAAACCTCGAGGAGCTCTGCGTAATAAACAGCATCGATCCCCTGCAGATGTTGCAGCCGGAGACACAGCAGCAGCAAGAGGTGAAGTGCTGCGAGCGGATCGCAGCTAGAGGCGAGTCGCCAGCTAAGATTCGCGTGTCTCTGCATCGCATGCAGCGTCACCTGCAGCGAATGCTGCTGTACCGGTATATGGTGTACAAGCAGCAACAAACTGCGCTGCAGGATGTGTAGAAGGAAACACAGCGGTGCCCCCTAGAGGCGGCAGAGGGCGTTTGGACGTGGTGGACAAGAGGGCTATTCCTCACTCGCTGCGGAGGGATAAACACGTAGCTGCTCTAGCTAGCCGCTCTTCGAACTAGCGAAATGGCAACAAGGGAGCTAGCTGGCGACTCTAGCGCTACCTGGCAGCGATTCATCAGCTTTCACGGCGCAGCAGTGCTCGACGAAGAGCCCATGAGAAGGCCGTTAATTCTTGTAAAAGGCAGTGACTCTTAAGTCTTCTCACGCGCTTGATTTGGACAGTTGGTTTGCCGTCTATCTGGCTCCCTGCCGAGTTAACTGCTCCCGCAGCCAAAATGTTTGGGTCAGGGTTCCCCGTAAGGAGTTTTACAGTGGTCGCCGAGCGAGTTTGGGAGTTTTAGGTGGTTAGCTGGGTAGTCAGCTCAGGTTAATCAGTTGACTAGCTAGTTTATTTTTGCGGGGCACTCACACTTTTCAGGGTGCCCGAAACCCACACTGTGGAAGGGAAAACTTGACGGATCGCTGCGAGCAGTAGATGCAGGCTGTGGGCCTCCAGCAGATGCTGCTTGTAACCTACCAGACCAGCTCAATAGCCCAAATCGGGTCTGTCGCTAGCGCCCCAGGGGTCTCAATGAGGACTCTATAGAGCGGATGACCGAAACAGGCGTCCTGGTGCTTTTGCTGCAGCTGCAGCTCATCACTCTCCGTCTTCTGCCGCAGGAGGCCCGCCAGGTGTTCCCGAGTTGCTGCGTGCTGCTTCTGTTGCATTTGCCGCTTAGCTTGCTCTGCATTTGCTTTGAATGTTGCCGGTGCTTCAGAAGCAGCAGCTGCAGCAGGAACGGCGTCTTTTGCTATGCCAGTAGCCGCAGGAGCGCAGGGCGCAGCAGCCGCTGCAGTGATGAACGCTTCTTGGGTCTTCCGCAGCTCGTCTTCTCTGGGGTTCAGGGGCAGGGCAGAGACGGAAAACTCCAGCGGCCGCTGCCCCGAACCCCTCTCTCTAAGTACAGCTGAGGCAGGCGGGGTCCGCACACCCCAAACTGCCACATGCGATACTGCAGCACAAGAACAGCGACGGCAACACAACTAGCACAGCAGTGCAAGCCCCAGGGACTGCAAACAAGCATACCACGGGCGATGGGCAGCATGCACATGAAGAGCAGTCATGGCAGCACACTTTATACGCGGGAAATGTCACTTTGGGACATCATATCCAGTAACTCACTGCATGCATTGAACGACTCCCCAGGACTGAGCGCTCCATAGACCCAGGGGCACGTAGGACCTCCCAACGGGAGAGGCTCTGACTCAGGCCAGATGAGAAGTCCCTTTGATGCGCTGCTGCTGCTGCTGCGTGGATCCTGTTGGCGTTGCTCTTGCTGCTGTGCTTGCTGCTGCTCTTGCTGGTGCTGCAGTGTGCGGGCCCTAATCCTGAGATACAGAAAGCGTCCTTTTGTGCATTGGAATGAAATGCCATCGTCGAGATATAGTCTCCCTTCGGCTGCACCTTCTGGGCTCAAATATACATGCAACTGCAGCAAAATGCAGGCAGCAGCAGCGGCAGAAGAGGCACTCAACGCAAAACTGTCGTTTTTAGTAGCCTCCGTATTAACTGCTGCTTATCTTATTCCCTGTAGTAACTTTCCAATGCGTAAGTCCATGCCCCTGTAAACATCCCGAGACCCAGACCTCAAACCCTGAGCCCTGGGAGCTGAGGTACCGTGAGCGGCTGTTGCATGCAGAGCAGGGCCGACTTGCTCGGTGCCTCTCGAGTGGCAACAATAGCACCGCCCCTCACGAAGACAGGAATGCGTCGTAAAGTTAGTGGAAAGCTGCAACTTGGTGCAGACTTTGTTTCTGGTTGGCCTGTAGCTGTTGCCGCGGACTGACTGCAGCAGACCGAGCCCGTATCCGCGTCGTACCTGCAGGAACGCGCAGCTAAAAGGCTTTTACCGTGGCTGCTGCCACTGCTGTTGCTGTTGCCGCCTCCGCCACGACCCTGAGAGCAGCTGCTGTTGTTGCTAGCCAAAGCTGCTTGACTTACCACAACAGTCCTCTAGGAAGATGCAGCTCGGTAAGCTGCTGATGCATATGTATTTCATGCTGCTGCTGTTGCTGCTGTTCATGCAGCTGCCGTGCCTCCTCGTGTGCATGCTGCTTGCTAGTGTCTTTTGTCTGCTGCTGCTGTGTCTCCCTTGGCAGCATGGAATGAAGAATGGGCTGTACGTAGATTTGACTGCCCACAAGAAACGGCTGCGTGCTGCTGCTGCTGCTGATGTTGCTTCCTGCACGTGCTGCTTCTGCCGAAGCGTCTAGCCACCATATGGGTCTTACGATAGGGTCGCCGAAGAAAGAATATTCCGCACACAGAGTGTACCTTGGCATCACAGGGCTCACAGAAAAGCACTTGATGCCGAAGCTTCAGCGAAGGCCACCTCACCAACAGAGCAGTACGCAGCAACAGCACCAGGTAAAATATACTGGAAGTTGTATCCGCCACGCAGCTACTGCCCGAAAGCAGCAGCAGCAGCACCAGCAGCAGCTACTACACACACAGCAGCAATACTGCCACCAACGTGAACGTAACGTAAGCGCCACCATGACCAAGTTAACAATCAAGCGAAGTAGTAACACAAAGCAGCATCGAGCCCTCTTCATCTGGGCAGCAAAACATCAGGTGCATGTGGCGCTTACCAGTAGGGCATGAATCTATATCTTTCAAGCACTGCTTTGCGCACAAAAGGCAAAAGGAGACTGTCTCTAAAGGCCTCTCTCTTCGCTGCTGCCTTTTCGCAATGGACTCGGTAGAAAGGGAGCCATGCACCGAGTTGGTGCCACCGGAGCAGCAACTCGGGGCCTGTACTTCCAATAAATCCGCCCACGTCAGCACCTGAAAAGAATTTGTAGCATTAGTAACAACAGCAATGCTAGCATCAGAAGTTTCAAAGGGAGCAAAAGCTCTACTTGTACCCCATGATATTCCTGTAGGCAAGGAAGTACAGCAGCAGCACTACATCAGCAGCAGCAAAAGACACCGCAGCAGCCACCTTTTAGGTCACAACAGCACTAAAGATGCGCACGTCCCTTCATTTTGCCTGCTACTGTGCCTGTCTCTTGCATACTGTGTGCTTCTCTCTGGCTTCCGCTTTCTAGTTTCTTGCTGTTAATACACCTCACCTACTAGAGACTGCCCGCAAGCAGCAGCAGATAACGTCATCGGCACTACACAGCGCAGGTGAGCCCAAGATGCTTCATTGTCTCCAGTCCACAAAAAGGCCCACCGCCAAGAACCCAAAAAGCCAGCTCTGCAACCGAAGCCGCAGCACAGGATGCGGCAGAGTTTCGTGAGTTGGAGCAGTTAGGAGAACGCGGCCGTTCAATTCTCTGCAGGTCTTTGCACGCACACTGCGCCGGCCAAGTACTTCATGATTGGTTGGCAAGCAGGAAACATGAAATCATCTGCCGCTAGGCCAGATAAGTCTAATTGCTAGCTCGGTCGTTCGCCGCCGGGGCAGCGGGTCACGGAACAGCGAACGCTGGCTAAGAAGCTAGCTAGCCAGCATAACTTACCTGGAGAGAAGGAATGGCCTGCGAGTCCCTTGACTGCGAGCTAAGAGGCCCTCGTAGGACGCAATTTGCTGCAACAGGCCGTAAAGATTGTGAACCCTCCAGTGCTCTACCCGTTCTTCAATGTCACCGCCCTTCTTTGCAGCCAACGCAGTTGAAGCAGCAGCGGCAGGAACTGGGTCGGCTTTGTGGAGGGCTCCCCTTGGCAACGTCAGCTCCTTGCAACCAAATATGGAGGGCTCGTTCATGTCGTTCCATAAGCCCAAGTTCGATATTCCTTTCCAGCTGCGCCGCACCCACGACGACCACCATTCCCGAGTCTGTAGCAGCAGCCTCAACAGCACAAGATGCTGTCAAGCGCAAGAATCGACAAAGTTGTAAACAGAAAGGAAAAACGCTGGAAAGCTAGCGCAAGTGCTCGGAGCTACCACAGATGCAGCGCAAAGTAAATGAGGCGCCGCTGCTACTGCTGCTGCCCCTACCGCTGCGGATTCAACAGATAAGATGCACACTGTTCGTAATACTCAGTAAAGGGACTTTGAGAAAAGAAAATGCAATGTGCCACTAACCTATGGTACAGGATCAACATGGTGAGTTTACCTTTTGACGCAGGTAGTCTGGCCAAACGCAGAAGCCCGCCCAACTGCGACCCACAAAGGGGAAACCGTAACGCTAAGGAAACAACAGCAGCAGCAGCAGTAAACGCAGGAGAATGCATGAGGAAGACGAAGTAGACAAAGTGAAGACAGCGACTGAAACGGGGAGGAATCGTGGGCCTAACGACAAAGGAAGCATTAAAAAAAAGCAGCAGGAGCTGAAAATGACACAAACAGCTCGGGGCACAGGCGAACGTGAGCCCGGTAAGTAACGGAAGGCCAGAACAATACGGAGAGACACAAAAATGTTAATTGACAATACGGCACTTGTGTCCACGGTAAGAGAAAGAACAGGGGAAAGAATGTGTAATGCGGTATGTGCGCTAAGCACCCCAGATGTGGGCATTTTTCAGTGAAACTGCACGACAGAAAAAAAGTGACTGGACTTAAAAGGCATCCGTGAGGTAGATACAAGCAAAAGGCAGAGCTAAGCGAAAAACATACAGGAAGTAAAAACGGGAAATGAGATAAAGGGCAAGTAAGGCAACCGAACAAGAAATGGGGAGAACATGAAGCCAATGAAAGGAAACACGGTGAACGGAAATGTCAAAAGTGGCAGCCAAACGTAAATAAAACAAATGCAGGATCACACGGCAGACAAAAGGAAGACTGAGAAAAATCGAGGTAGAAAAAAATAAACAAGGAACTTAATAGAAAGCGATAAAAATAGAGGAAGTGGCGAACAGGGGAAGAGAATGCACGTACATTATTGATAAGCAGCTTTTGCTGCACCGCTTCCTCAAAGAGAGGATAGCCGACTTCGATTCGTAGGTGAGGATCTGCTATGACTACCTAAGAGAAGGCGACAGAAACATAACCAGCAACACCTCAAGGTGCTGCTTTGGAAGCAGGCAAGGCGCTTCCCACCTCCAGAGGCAGGGGAAAATATGCACGCAGCGCGTATAATCACGCAAGAAAGTACACTTTTGTTGTGCTGCTGCTGCTGCTGCTGCTGCTCTGCAAGGCCTGGCCTCAAAACCCCACTGCTGCTTCTTCCCCTGCAGCAACCGCTGCAGGTGCTGCACTTGGTGTTGCTTTTGCTGGTACTGGTGCATGCGTCTCACAAGCATTCTTTGATTTGCTTCAAGCTCGCCGGCAAGCTGTTTGAGATCAACTCTGCTTGTGTCCTCTAGAAAGTACTTGCAGTGAGGCGTGTGGTCGATATCTAGCCACAAAGCGTCGAACGGAACCCCATAAGAGTCCATCCCGCGCACCGCTTCTTGAGCATCCTTCTGAAACAGCAGCAGCAACAGAAGCATCTATAGCATGAGATGCTTGTGCATTTCTTCTGTTTGCCTGTTCATCCCGCTATGTCTGTTCCCCTTTCGCTTGCTGCTCCTCCTGTCTTCATGTTCGCTGCATTACGCATTGGGCTCTCCTCCTTGCTGTTTTGCAATGTGCCCCTGCCTTGTTTCTGCCTCGTTCGGAGCGCTCTTTCTCATTTAGTTTGCTCCCCCGTGTGCGCCGTTCCGTATTCGTCGCCTGTCTACGCTTCTGCAGGCGCGTATTAGGCCACCTGTTTCTGGCTCTGACTGGGTTTCTCTGTTTGCTTGTCCCGCTTTGTTCTTTCTGGTTGTTTTTCTGTCTGTCTGGCTGTTGGTTTGCGTGTTTCTATTTGTTCTGGCTGCCTTTTCCACCTTTTAGTTTGCCTGTTTCTTCCTGCCCTCTTGCTTCTCACCTCTTCGGCATATCCCCATCTGGACTGGTGCTTTCCTAGCGCGCCGATTGGGGCCAGCATGGGCAGCCCCAGCGCTACATGCACTTGGCGGTGGACGTCCACAGGGGAGGGCCCGCAGCAAAGCAGGCACTCGAACTCTCCGCCCTCGCTGCAAAACCAACAGGGAATGACGCCTTCTTGCTGCTGCTGCCGTTGCTGGTGCTCGTGCCGCTGCTGTTCTTGTTGTTCCGGGGCCTGTTCGTAGTTTACTCTGAAGAAAGTCTCTGCAGAGTTAAGGAAAACGAAAGCAGAGGCCTGACGGCCCCCGTTGGAGCCTCCCGCGTGTGTAGCAAACAGAAGAGGCATGGAAGCGTAAAGAGAAGATGGGCTATCGGGGTCCCAGCCGTAGGCGTCCACGTTGAACAATCTGAGTAACAGAAGCAGTAGCAGCGGCAACACCAGTAGAACCAGCTGCACAAAGGGGGAAACAGTAGCAGCCCCTGTCTAGGTAGAGGGTAATTAGAAGTGGCAACAGAGGTTAACGACGTTAAAAGAGTAGCAGCCGCAGCAAAGGGAACGAGAGCAGCAGAGAGGAGCGGAAAGAAAAACTAGGCAGTCAGGCAGAAGCAGATATGGTCCAAATAATGCAGGAGGTACAAGCAGAAGACGCCGAATCGAATGTATACTCACAAACAAAAACAGGTGAATAGAGCCAAATATAGACCCAGAAAGGGCCAAAAGGAATCAGCAGCAGTCAGGGAAATGGCATAGATAAAGAAAGGCACGCCGGTAGGGATAACGGCAAGGAGACATGCAAACAGGCGGAGTCTCAGAGGTAAAGGTGAACAGAAAGACACACATAGGCATTGGTGGAGCAAGACGCCAGCAGGTGCAGGAAGGCAGAGGCAGCAGTATTAGCGATGGTGTAGAAAACGGCAGAGGCAGATTGTTGCGGTCAAATAAGGCTATGTAGGAACACAAGTCGAATACAAAGATAAGGTACGTGCCTGTAAGGCTCGGTGTAGTTTTCGAGGCGGTAACTTGTTGAGTGCTCGTAGAGTCCATACACCCCAACAGCATCAAGAAATGAAATATCACCGCCGACGCCGCATGCACGCCACAGTCTCTCCTCCTCAGACTGATTCTCCTCTTGCACAGCTTGCTGCAGTAGTTGCTTCTGTGAGGCCTGCAACAACTTCTGCAGCAGCTCCTGCTGCTCCATAGGTACGTCTCGCTGCTCTTCAGCCCGCAGCATAGCAGCAATGGGGTGCGCTGCAGCAGCAGCGAAACGGCAAGAAGCAGCTGGCGGCCTCCACTCCACGTCTATCGCATCTCGCAGCTTGGAAGGCGATAAATCAGCTGCTGTTGCTGCTGCTTCTGCGGCTTCTACTGCTAAATTCGCAGCAGTTGCTGCTTCCAGGGCTGCTGCACCTACTGCTGACGCCGCAGCAGCTGCTGTTGCGCCAGCTGCGTCTGCAGCTGCTTTTTTCCTTTTTTCCGGTGCCGCTTCATCCAAAGTTGGATTTGCTGCTGTTGCTGCTGTTGCTGCTGCTCTTGCAGCTTTTGCCGCTGCATGGGAAGCTGCTGCTTTCAAAGTTGCTGCTTCTGCCGCTGCTTCCTCTGCTGCTGCATTTACTTTATGAGCCATGTGAGACATTTCCGCTGAGCTTCGCGCTACTGCGATGGTTTGCATGCCCTGAGGATCCCTCAGAGCTGCCATACTATCTTCTGAGGTGCCAGCCTTAAACGCCGTAGCTCTCCGTGCGTCGTGGGACTCCAGTTGTACCGGCTGCTGCTGGTGTTCCTTGTGAGGGTTAACAGCAGCAGAGACTGCAGCAGCAGCAGATCTCCATTGCCTGTCAGTGCCGACACTTTCCCAGTTAAGAAGCTGCTGCGCATTCAGGCGCTGGAGCTCTCTGCCGTTGAGCTGCAGAGAAACCGCAAAGGGCTCATGGTGAACGCACACACTTAGCTCAAAGCTGCAGGGGGCGTCGGCAGTGTGTCGGGCTGCTTCTGCTGCATATTGTGCCCCTCCTCCCGACGATGCCTTTGATGTGTTGCTGCAGATCCCGTGTTGAAGCCATTCCGAACTGAGCGCATCCTGAGCGCTGCAATCCAGGTTTGTTGTTGCTCCAGCTGCCTCAGCTCTTTGTCCCTTTGCCGCTGATGCTGCAGCAACGGCAACAGAAGAGTGTGCTTTCGCAGCTGATGCTGCCGCTGATGCAGTTGGGGTTATGCACTCTGCGACGATGAGCGTCTTGTCTACCTCCTGCTGCACACAACATGTCGGCACAAGCTGCTGCAGCAGCTGCTGCCGGTCCAACAACAGCTCTGCAACGAAGTGCCGGGGCTTTTGTTGCTGTTCAATCCGCTGCCGCTCCACATGCTCTGAGAGCCGGAGGCGGATGAAACCAGGCGTATAGACAGCCACTTGCAGCAAAAGTAGGAGACCATCGCTCTGGCGGCGTATTGTCATGGAGAAGGTCCACTCATTGTTCAGTTCCTCCCTTTCCTGAGTCCGTTGCTGCCGTTGCTGCTGCTGTTGTTGTTGCTGCTTGACAAAGAGACGGAGGCTCTCTGGGATGGCCCTATATAGCGCAAGAAATGGTATGGGAACCTGAAGCTGTCGCTTGTTCAGCTGCTGCTGCTGCTGCAGCTGCTGTTGACGGTGCTGTTGCTGCAGCAGCAACAGCAGCTGCGCGTACAGCTGAAACCTGTAACAGAAGGGCGACTCGGTTGCGCGGGTGATGAAGACTGACTCCTTCTCTGTTTCATGCTCCATCTTCGTCTTCCCGGTGAAACACAAATGAAATGCGCCCAATAAATACTTATGAAGCTTTTTATCCACCTCAAAATGTGCGGATCGGAACTGGAATCCCAAAGAGCAACACCAGCGAGCAGCATGAGGGGCCCGTTCTGCTCGCTGGGGGCCCCGTCGGCAGCGCCTTTTAAGCAGCCATGAGCCAGGGCAGCAGCTACAAAAAAGTACATGAGTTCAGGGACTTTAATTGTGCGGCTGGAAAGAAGATCTATCACTCAAGGCATATGGCTTAGGGTCTAGGGACTACAATTTCAGATGTGAGGCCTGGGGTCCAGCATGTGGGAGCTATGACCGTCGACAGTCTAGCGCCAGGCGCTCAACGGCAGCAACAAAACGGCCCGCAGCTGTAACAAAAGCTGGCAGAAGGAACTGTTGCAGCAACAGGGGGGAGGGTAGGAGCGGGAGCAAACGGGATACTTGCAGCACCAACTGGCAGATGGATAGCAGCAGCACTGGCCCAACAAATGCGGTTCCAACAACAACGCGAGCAGCCAAAACAGCAACACCAACAGGTGCAGGTTCACGAGGGGAGTCACGGGTATCACCGGGGCCACTAATAGCAGCAAGCCACAACAGCAAGAGCAGGGGTAGCAGCAAGAACAGCACTCGCTGCAACAACCCCTGTTCAGGCGTATGAGCCAGACACAGTTTCCGCAGCCCCAGCTGCACAATTAGCGGCATCAGCAGCAGCCGCAGCAGCAGCTAAAGCAGCAAGAACCACGGCGCCGCCAGGGTATTCACGACATGGAGGGGGCATCCCAATGCAGCGGCGTCAGCGCTGAGGCTGTTGAGTTTGACCTCAGAGACGGCGGCTTGTTTGCTTCCTTATTGGCCTTCACAGTGCCTTCAACAGGTAATGCCCGCCACCAGCAGCAGCGGCGAGAGCAGCAGCAGGAGCGGCAGTTGTTGCTGCGGCTCCCGCCTCCAGTCTCGGCTTCTTTAGATCCTCTTTTGCTTCTGTCTCTTTGCAGCTCTTGTTTCTGTGTCGATATTTGCCTCTGCTTTGTCTTTACCTTCCACGCTTTGTCTTCGTCGGTTTCCCCTGCCTCTTGCCTCCGGCGCTTTTGTCTTTCTGTCTCTTGTCGTGTTATTCTGCTTTCTTGTGCACTGCACCTTTTCTGCGTCATGTGCCACTGCGGCTGCTGGCGCTGCAGGTGTTGTTGCTGCAGCTGCTGCGTTTCTGCTGCTGTCTTTATACTCAAAGCTATCAGCCTACTATTGCTGTTCACTGTGTGTCTCAAAGCAGTCCCCGGCGGGGAAGGCGCGGGTGGGGTCCGCAGCAGCAGCAGCAGCAGCAGGAGCGAGGAGGTTGCTGACTGGCAATGCCTGAGAGTTACCTTTGGGCGGGAAGGGCTTCTGCTGCGAGGCGTGTCAAAGGGCCGTGAGGTGTATGGGGAGCTGCTGCTTCCTGTTTCATTCTTTGAGGGCTTCGAATATCAGCGACAACAGCAGCAACAACAGCAGAAGCAAGAAGAGGGAGAGTCGGTTCTTGTTCCCCTTAAGTCTTTCGTCAACGCGTTGTTGCTCTTTGGGGAATCGGCAAGCAATTTACTGCTTCATTGCGTCTGCTGCTGCACCTGCGATTTCGCTGCCGCAATAGGAGCACTGTCACGACAGCTGAAGGGCTATTGGCCTTGGATAGTTCCTGCTAGCGCCGTTTCTGCTTCTGCTGCTTGCAGGCTCACATGCGTTTGCGCTACACCTTTGGTGAAGGCGTTCTGCTGCTACTGCTGCAGCAGCCACAGCAGCAACCGCAGCAGCAGCAAGTGTTCTCGGAGATAGAGATAAAGACATACACCGCACAAAATGTGGGCCGAAAAAAGAGCAGCAAGTAACGCGTCACGCCTTTCCGCAGCAAGCTTCACCTTACTGCTGTTGCTGCTGCTGTTGCTGCCGCTTTTGCTGCTGTAGGCATCATCGGGTTGCCTTTCAATTGGCGAGGCTCTAAGGAGAAGCGCTGGAGACACGCGAGATTTTATCTCGATAAACGTATGCCTTTTTTGTTGCCTGCTGCTGTTTCTGCCGTTGCTAATGCTGCCGTTCTTTTTGCTGCTGCTATGGTGGATCCTGTCATTTGTCTTTCGCCCCTTCCGTTTGAAGTAGAACGCTTTTGCTGCCGCTGGTGTTGCTTTTGCTGCTTTTGCTGCTGCTTCAGCCTCAGCTCTTCCGAGAGGTGCTGCAGGAGCTGCTGTTGGGAGACGATGACACAGCCGCGCGAGTTGTTGTAGAATGGACTCCCCCACGTCCTAAGGTAGCAGCAGGCGCAGCAGCAGCAACTGCAGACACAGCAGCGGGCACGCCAGATGAGTCTGCAGCAGTTACTCGCTCTTGTGCAGCAACAGTGGGGAACAGCAAAGCGCAGCAAATGCCTCTAATGACTCTGGTACGGCAATCTCGAGCACTTTCTGGGTCTAACAACAAAGCAGCAGTAGCTGCTACTGATGTAGCTGTATGTGCTGCTGCCGTTACTTGAAATAAACCAGTATCTCACGCACTTTGCAGTGTCTCTGCAGACGGTCCACGGCCAAATCGCACAGCGCGTCTCCTTTCAGCCAACTCTCACAAGCTTTCCCAGCTACAGAGTCGCTAATGCCCACCGGCAAGCTACACAACTGCTGCTGCTGCTGATACTACTGCTGCTGCCACGTTGACGCGCATGCGGCTGCCGATGCCGCCATAGTTGATGGGGCTAGTGGTGGCGCTGCCTGTCTAGATGCCGCTACAGCTGAAAGCTACTACAGAAGCTGCAACAGCAGTGAAGTGCACCAACCGCAGCACCAACGGGAGCAGCAGCAGCTGCTACCGCTGCCACTGCAGGAGCCGGCGTAGATACTCTGAAGGAAGCTATGCGGTGTGTGCCGTATGATGCAGCCACGAATTCTCTCTGGCCTCTTTGCAATCACTTGTAACTCCTTTAAGTAAGATCTGACTCAGTGCCGTATTCTCTACCAGAACCGGCTACAGCAATGCCGCCGCAGCAGGCGTGCAGGAGTCCGCGTAGTGTGTTCAAAAGCCACTATCCCTTAGGATCGTACAAGGGAAAGTGCAGACCTTCCTGCCGCCAATGCTGCTGCCGCAGCGCTCGCTCTTACTATTTCTGCAGAGACGGCTCAAGGCCTTCGTCTGGAGTTCTCGAGCGAGGGGTTCCTTCTGGCTCAGCTACGCTACAAGTGAGGGCTTTTCAGGGGCTAGAGTGTCGCGCCACTTCCTCCTAAAGTCAAGCGAACTGCGCACAGCCAATCGAGGAGCAAGTGGTTGAAATTTGCTTCCGCGTTGCGCACATATATGATGAAAGCTAATCAAACAGGAAGTAAAACTTGAAGTTTAGTGCTGCAAACATCACTTCTGCTCGCTCGCATCGCTCGCATGCAAATGGGCTTGACGAACTCGCCAAGCTCTCCCCTAGAGGTAAAGCTGACAAAGCGAAGCTTTGGAACTACAAAAGAATAGAGGGGCAAGGATGAAACACAGGCCCTGCTGCGCGAAGATGTCTGCGCAGGTCTGACGAATCTCCACTCTTCCTACGCTACGTGCTGCTGCCCTGCGCTGCGCCGGCTTCACAGGAGTTCCTGTGAAGGCTCAATACATGGAGATGGCAGCTGCGCAGCAGAAACACGTGCTGCTGGTATTGTGGCTGTTGCAGCAGCAGGGACTGCTGCTGCTGCTCCTGGCTCTGCAGCCGCCAATGCTGCCCGTGCTGGTGCTCCGGTTGCTTTGCTGGCTGCGCCAGCTGCAGCGGCAAGTAGCACCTGTTCTGCAGTAGCTTACGCAGCAGTAAGCTGCTGCAGCAGTAGGCCTCCTTTAGCTACGATTCTCTTGGCGAACAAAACTCTTTCTCTCCACTACTTTGCGAGCAAAGCGCTTCCGCCCCTGCCCTGACCTGTTCGGGGGTCTCGGGTTCTGTACCTGCTCGTCGCACTGCTGCTTGAGTGTTCGTTGTTGCCTCGAGTGCTGCTGCTCCCGGTGTAGCTTCTGTTGAAGTCGTCTCTCTGTGGTGAACACTCTCCTCAGAGGAAGCTTCTGAGCTTCTCGCTGTCAGCATGCTGCCGCTGCTGACTCTGCTGCTCAAATTGCTGCTCCTGGGAGTTCTGAATACGCTCCCGGTGCTGCTGAAGCTGCCGTTGCTGTCACGTGCTGTGTTCCGAGGAGAGGCAAGAGACAGCGAAACTGAACGGGGCCGGCTAGAGGGGTGCTGCGCTTCCGGAGGCAACTCTTGACCTTGCTGTTGTTGACCTGCAGTTGTTGCTTTTGCTGCTGTTGCTGCTGCTGCTTCGGTTGCCCCAGCTTCTGGTTCGGCGCCCCGATCAAGTGAGGAGCTTGTGGGTCGATCCTGCCACTGAAGAGCTGGTGGCGGCGCACCTTCTTGGAGTGCATCTCCATCAAGGTTTGAATGTCCTGCCACTTCCGAATGCCGCTCCTTTCTGTGGCTCTCTCGCTCCTGCTCCTGCGGGTGGCTCGGAGTCTGCAGCGCATATGCCTCTCCCTGAGGGAGAGATGACAAGGGTTCAACTTTGCAAAGCCCCACAGAAGCCGCTGCGTTGGACCCCACATCCGGCGGATCTGCAGGGTGGCCAGGGTAGAGTTGACCCAACAAGGGTCTTGAGGGGTGTAGCCGCTGCTGCGGCTGATGCTCTTGCTCGAGCTGCTGCTGCATGCGCATGAGGCTGGCCCATGACTTTTCAAAAGCCTCTTCTGCTGACCGGAGAAGAAGTAAAGAAGTTGAACGGTCCCGCAGCGCTACGTCTCCTGCTGCTGCTCTGCTTGCCTTGGCAGCACCCTCCGAGTCCTTGTGACGAGTGCCGTCGCCAAGAAGCCCCTTTTTAGGCAAAGAAACTCGAAGCTGCTCTTCAGGCACCCCAGGAAGAGCCCCTCTGCCGCTGCAGCACGGATCTGAGCTACTGCTGCTGCTGGTGTCTCCCCGTAGCCTGCCCTTGCCGCTGCTGTTGGAAGGTGCTGTTTGGGGTGTGGGGCTACGGGGGCTCTTCGGGTATGCCCCGCGTCCTGAAGACCCTCTGCCCAGTGGCTGTCTGCTGCTGCTGCTGCTGCTGCTGCTGCCGCTCCCTGCATCAACGCACTCCCCCACGTACATGAGAGATGGCCGGGCACTGCGGGGGATAGGGCAGACGGAAAGAAGACGATAGCTCAGGACGGCTGCAGCAAGAAACAAATGCAACAACAACAGCGGCAAATGCGAAAAAGAGGCAGGCGACGTGGAACCCACGAACGAAACTACAAGAAGTAAGGCGGAAATATTGAAGCCGTCTGCAATATGTAAAACACCTAACTGTTTCCTGCAATGGCGTATGAAGACACGGAGATCTAGTACAAGATGTGTTGGTGCACGACGCAAACAGCAACGCCGCCGAGGGGCAACCAGCTGCAGCAGCAAGGGCAGAAGCTACAACTAAAGCGGCACTATTATGGTGTCATGAAGGCACCGTACCCCGATGCTTCATGACGGCCTCTTGATGGGATGACTGTACGTAGGAAACAAAACAGAAACAGAGCACACCAAAAAGCATTCAGCAGCAGCAGCAGCAGCGAAGGGCCAGGAGCAGCAGCACTCGCCGACTAGTTGTGGGCAGCAACAAAGACACTTGCGAGCAAAACAGCAGCAAATGCAGACGCCACAAGGCACAGCCTTCGTTGCAATAGTAGCGCAGACAAGAAAGGGCAAATGGAGGGCTGCCGCAACACAGAAATGACGGCAGCAACAACAGGGATCCAATTGGCACAGAATCAGAGCTGAGACCGCTAAGACACCGTCAGTACCAATAAAACTGCAGTATTGAGCAGCCACATACTCTTCTTCGACGAGAACCGCAGCAGCCGCAGCAGCAGACTTGCAAACAGAGGGCTAACATCCTGTTGCTGCGCCTTCTGGACTGAAGACACTTGGTTGCGAGACTAGCAAGGCGTTTATACAGCTCACATGCTGCTGTCGGAGCCGTAGTTGCCTTAAGGTCGTGGTCACTACGCGTGCAGCCAGACAGCAGCAGCAGTAGGGTCGTGAGTGCACTCCAGCAACATAGCAATCGGCTTTAGCAACAACAGCATCAACAAGCCCTGAGCTCCAACCGAAGCCGGTCCCTCAAGTGTCAGCAGAAGATTCCTTGAATACCCTTTATATTGTTCTAAGAAGCTGTCAAGGAGCACGATGGCCGCTTTAGGCGCTGCTGTGGATGGTGCTTCTGCTGCTGCTGCTGGAGCTGCTCCTACTGCTTCTTCGACAATTTGCTAATTTATTAGTTAGGATCGGAGAAGGGAAAAAAATGGGCGTCCGATGCACTGCGGTAGAACAGCTGCTGTGCCGGAGCCAACCGATTGTGCCGCACTGGCAGCAAGTTTCGCTGCCGATGCTGTTACTGCAGCAGTAACTGCAGCAGCAAAAAAGCAGCTAACACAACCAAACACAAGAGATAACCACTGGAAAAAATGCTGCCGGAAAATCACCATTTCATCTAGACCAGTTCACATGCACTTGTCTGGACAGCTCGATAGCAGCAGCGGAGGTCCAGTGGCCCTCGGCAGCGCCGACCAGTTCTTCTCCAACGACCAACATGAAAAGGTCACTCCTGCAAAATCAGATCTTGTAGGAAAAGCCTTTGTAAATATGTCTGTGACTTCCTATCACCCTTTCTCCTTTCCGCGCGGCCTCAGCCGACTCGCCCAACAGCACCGGCAACAGCAGCAGCAGCTACAACTGCGGCAGTCGCGAGTGACAGATTGAACACGAATCACACAGACTTCCCCACTCGGTTAGTAAAACAAGTGCCATCCCAAGGAGCAGCAGCAGAGGCTGCAGCGACGGCAGCAGCAGCAGCAGGCCGGCAGCAGGGTGTCTCCTCGAATGGTGAGCTGGCCGCTAGAGTATCCCCCTGCAGCAGCTGCAGCGGCAACTGCTGCTGGAGCTGCATTGTTGTTGCTACTCTCCACTAGGCGGTTTCCTTCGTTGCGACAGGAGCAGCAGCAGCAGCAGCAGGACGACCGCAACACCGCGTTGCTGCCACTTCTGTGATCTCACAAGGGCTATTCCCTAGCTGAAGCCCCTAAGCCCTCAACTACCGCTTCCAAGTTCCGAGCCATCAGCTCCGAGCTGCACCCACTGCGCTTTGGCCCTTCTCCTTTCTCTAACACTCCCACACGCACAGCAACGGCAGATACAGCGGCGAGAGCGCGAGCTGCAACAGCAACGACGACGCGAGAAGTGGCAGCAGCAGCAGCAGCAGCAGCAGCAGAAGCAGCAGCTGCAGCAGCAGCAGCGTTAGTGACTGCCGTACAAGAGTGACAGATTCAAGGAACACCACAGCTACAACCCTAGTCCCTTCAAGGAGTAGGAGTCGGCTGCAGCAACAACAAAAGCTGGATTAGCAGCAAAGCAGCAGCTGCGTCAGTAGAAGCAGACATGCATTGCGGAAGGTTTTTGCTTATATCCGCCGCCTGCGCACTTCCTCCAGTCAGTGTTTCCTTACCCGGAACAGCAAAACACACGCGGTGAGAAGCTGCTGCAGCAGAAACGGCAGGGACAGCACCAGCAACAGCACCAACAGGAACGGCAGCAGCAGCCGCAACAATTTTCAACGAGAATGCACCGCAGCAGCATCGCCTCCTCAGTTGAGAGGGCTCGCTCGGTTTCTCCTCTGCCGTCAGTCGGGAGCCGCGTCACCTCATCTCCAGCAGCCCCCACCAGCAGCAGCAGCAGCGCCTGCAGCCACATTTGCAGAAGCATAGATTGGCTGGTGACGGAATGTCTTTGCCCTCCCTTTGATTTGTCCTTTAAGCAGCGGCTGCGGCAGCAGCAGCGCTTCTTGCTGCTATTCTTCGTCCTCAGCGCCGTGGCCGGTGCCTACCCTTTCTTTTTCCTTTCATATGTGGAGGCCCAGTACCCGCACATCAGGCCTGTCCATCCCCCAGACACAGCAGCACCAGCAGCACCAGCAAAAGAGGCTGCAGCTGCAGCGACTACCGCAGCACCATCTACATGGAGCAGTGGCCAGTTCCTCGACAATCACAAGGAGAAAAGCTCTGCGCCGGATCCAGCTCCAACAGACGCTGCAAAAGCGGCCGGAGGTGCTGCAGCGGCAAGCCGAAGACTTCAATCCTCAGAAGGTCCAGCTACCTCAGAGGATAGAGTTGCAGAAAAGCGTCCACAATCGCCAAAAGTGCCCTCAGCAGCAGCAGAAGATGCAAAAGAACCAGCCGCAGAAGAAGCCACAGCAGTAAACGCCTCCTCTATGTCTCTTATTAGTTTTGTTGCTTCCAAGACCGAGCATCTGTATAGCCTGGATCGAGGGCTGCTCTACTGCCTGCTGTTCTGGGGTTTGCTGCTGCTGCTGCCGTTTCAGGCGCTGCTGCTGCTGGTGGCGGTGGCTGTCTCAGCCCCGCCCACGGCGGACCCGTCAAGTGCGCCGGGCGGACCCAGCTTCTCCAGGCACAGCACGGGACCGGATTGCGTCAGTCGTATAGTTGCAGCGAATTCACGGTGGCTCTCTTGGAACTGCTGCTGCTGCTCGCCTGTGTTTGGGACCCTTGCAGCTTTAAATGTCATGTCGTTTTTTGAAGCCGGGCCGCAGCAGAAGCCGCAGCTGGCCATTCTCGCTTGGTCGCAGCTAGTTATCAGTTTGCTGGTCCATCTGCCCGTCGGGGTGCATGCAAGCAACATGCTGCGCCTCTATGAAAGTGCCGTGTCGCTGCAGCTGCTGCAGCACGCTCTAGAGACAGACCGGCATGCAGCAGCGCCCGCGCTCCAGTCTAAGCTCCCTTCGCAGCGGCAGATAGAGCAGCAGCAGAAGCAGCAGCGGGAGGTGCAGGCGGACGAGATTTCTGCAGGCGGGTCCACAGAAAAGCTATACTATAGCAGCAACAGCAGCCGCTTGTTGCGGTCATTCGTGGAAAGAGGCCTCAAGGCCACTGCCGAAGAAACAGAGACAGAGGCAGAAGCAGAGCCGCTGCTTTCTAAGTCCCCTCCTCTTGAAGAAAGAGGCTCCAGTGCCGTCTGATGAAGCGGCTGGTCGGCCAGCTAGCCAATTAGCAACTTTTTTTAGCTGCACGGCTACGTACTTAGCTACTGAATAGCTAGCAAGCTATAGAGCTGGTTAACCGGGCCAGCGAGGCAGACAACGGATCTCTGCAGCCATTAACATTGCTTTAGATTTTCTGCCTGGATTTGAATATAGCAAGCCCGCCGATTGCCCCTGTTGTACTGAGCTGGCTGTTCAGCCGCTTGTTGATCTGGGGGCTCTGTCGCGGCTTTGAGCTGGTGGCTAACACGCCTGCAGCCGCTGTGCCTCAGCTCGCAGCAGGCGCTTGCCGCAACAAATATTTAAAGTTTTTTGATTAGCGCCACTTTACTCTCTACTAGCAGCAGCTACAGGAGTGGTTGGCTTAGTGGTAACAGCAGGAAGGCCACTGGGCAATTGTAGAAGCCAGCAAGACAAGCCGCCAACGTTACCACCCGCAGCAGCAGAAACTGCCATAGGCTTCAGTGCTAATTATTAAAAAAAAACAATCTAAGAAGCGGCCACTAGGGGCTGGTTTTTTGTTGCGGCGAACTCGCTGCTGCTACTGCTCTCACTTCTCGCCGCAGTTGCAGCAGCAATTGCTGCTGCTGCAAATCTCCCTCCCACGCTCTACGGAGGAAATGCTCACTGTCCGCATGCGAAGCTGTATCGTCAGGGCTTTCTTTCGGCTGTGGCTGACTCTGCCACTGTTTCTGTCGTCGCCGCTGCAGCTGCTGCTGCACCAGAGCATGGAAAGACTTACGCTGTGGCAGCAGCTCGTTGGGGGTGACAGAATAGGGAGACGGAGGCAGTACTGCAGTGCGAACAAAGTCATCTCCGCTTTCGTCGCTGCTGCTATCGCTGTTCCTGCGTTTGCTGCTTCTACTGCTTTCCCTGCTGCTGCTGCTGCTAATGATGCCGCGCCGCCTCACTGTTTGGCTGCTGGTGTCACTGAGCGCCCGGCTTCTTTCCCGGAGCTGGCCGCTGGGGCTGCTGCTTTTGTTGTAGCTTTGTCGCCCTGCGCTGGTCGTGCTCAGAGAGCGGCGCTTAGATACCCTCAGCAGCTGCTGCTGTTTGCCGCTGCTACTTGCGGCGTCATCCAGCAAAGACCCGCTGCCAGGGCTGCTTCGCCAGCGGCTGCTATCAGTCCCTCTAACGCTGCTGCTGCTGCTGCTATCAAATATTTCTGGGTGCATCTGTCTGAAAGGAAGATGGCTACTGCGCCGGCGAGGGGGCGAAACTGCATTGCTGCTGCCGGTGCTGCTGCTGCTGCTATTTGAACGTGGGCCGGAGTGGTGCTGCGGTGGCTCCTCATCCAGCGAAGCCGCAACCGCAGCAGCACCCGCGTACATCGCTGCTGCCTCCTGCATGGGCTCTTCCTCTTCCTTCAAGTCCTCAAGATGAAGCGAACCCGTTGGCAGGGCAGGACTCTGAAGCCACATCTGCTGCTGCTGCTGCTGCGATTGCTGCTGTCGCTGCTGGTCACCGCCAGCTGCCTCTGCTTTGATAAGGCGTGGCTGTGTCTGCTGCTCCTGCTGCAGCTGCTGCCGCCACCGCTGCTGCAGTAGCACATCTTGCTCAGAAGTTTGCGAGTGGGAAAGAAAAGCCTGGCGGGAGAAGGAGAGACTCAAAGCCTCATCCTGCAGCTGCTGTTGCTGCGCCTGCTCTTGCTGCCGCGGAACTGCGGTCGACAGCTCTGGCAACGCATCATCAGATGCGTCTGCTGCTGCTGCTGTCGCTGCTGCTGCGGGTCTCCCCTCGTCCCTCCATCTGAGCCGCTGCGAAGGGCCTGGCATGGACAGGGCTTCTTTGCTACCACTGCTGCTGCTGCCGCGGCTGCTGCTGATGCTTCTGCGGCTGCTGCTGTTGCTCCTGCGGCTACTGCTGCTGCTGCTGCTCAGGGAAGCTGCCCGCCTCCTGAGGGCCTGGGAGCGGTGCGGCAGTCCCAGCAGGTGTTGCTGTTGTTGCTGTTGTTGCTGGTGATGGAACGCTCCGATGCGCTGCAGCACAGCCCTGAGGACCAAAGCGCCACAGAGTAGAGTTATGTGTTGCAGCGACTGCAGCAACAGCAGGTCCGCTACCTCAAGGAGAGGCAGGAGCAGGCAATGAACCAACACACGACTTACTGTCTAGCGGAAGCCCTGTGTTTTGCTGCAACCTTCCAATACGTTAGAAACTTCCTCATTTGTTGCTGGTATCGCAGCAGCAGCTGCCGCTGCAGCCGCTGCTGTGCGGCTTGACGCCGCTGCTGACGCTGCAAGGCTAGGCCCTGCCATTCCCGCATCACACGCTCCACTAAGACACCAGCAGCTAGCTGTTGCTTCTGCTGCAGCCGCTGCTGCAGCTCAGCTGCTGCTGTCCGAAGCCTGCGACTTTGCTCAGCGTAGCCTTTCCAAAAGGACACCACACGACCTGCACAAGCATCCAGGCACTGCAGCAAATGAAATGTCTTGCAGGAGCAGCTACAGCAGTGACCAGGCCACTGCAGCAGACAAGAATCGCTGTCTAATTATGACAATGACTGACCAAAGCACAGACGCAGAAAGTGCCGTTGGAGCTGTTGCAGCACTAGTCTCACTTAGTTGTCGGATTTGTTGCAGCATAAAGAAGTGCTGCAGCAGCGCGCTAGCTGCCTTTGCATAACGGGACAAAGAGAACCAGTGACTCCAAAAAGTGCGCAGCAGCAGACGACGGTGTCTTTGTTCCACTGCTGCAGCAGCAACGCCTAACTGCTGGCCCTTTGCCGCAGCTGAGACCATGTGCTGGAAAAACATCCGCAGGGCGCGTTGCTGCTGCCGTTGCTGGACCTGCTGAGCGCAAGCGTGCAATCTTTTCTCCTTTTGCGTGTAAAAACGCCAGTGCTGCAGCACTGCTTTTTGCTACAGCACAGCAGAAGGACTCCCAGCAGCAGCAGGCGAATCAGCACAAGCAGCGGTGGCTTACGCTGCAGTGCGGCACCTCATGCCACGTAGTAATATGACGAAACTCCTAGAGTGCATTCGCATCATCCGGAGCACCCGTGGCAGCAAGGTCAGTAGCAGCAACAAAAGCATCTGCAGTAGCAGCGCATTTCCAGCAACAGCAACAGGTGCGCAGTACCTGACGTTCCTGGAGCAGCCCCAGGAAATTCTCCGCCCTGACAATACACCATGCCTTCCACTCCTCCTCCTGCTGTTTTTCATGCAGCAGCAAGAGTACACGGCGCATTTTCCACTGTCGCTGCAGCAGCAGTGCCTGTTGCTGCAGCTGCTGCTCGTCTCTTACTTCGTCCAGCACCCTGCGCCACTCAGCAAACAAGTGCCGCTGCTGCAACAGCTGCAGCACAGCAGTAGCAGTTCGCCATCGCCGTTGCTGCTGTACTGCCTGGCACCAGCTTCGCAGACATCCCAACAGCAGCAGCTGAGGCCCTGTCTCTTCTCGCAGTTGCTGCAGCAGTGCTGCTGCTTCTGCAGCGCGCCGTCGCGCTCTAGCAAGATGCTGCCATGCATGAAACGACCTTTTAAGACACTCAAGCTGCTGCCTTCCTTCACATGCTGCAGTGAATTGCTGCAGCTGTTCCTGTTGCAGTGCATGTCGATGCATGAGCTGCAGCACCATGCTGCACCGAGACTCGACCGTCCTGCAAGCAACAGCAGCAGCAGCAGCACTACACACGCCACGAGCCTTCAGAGCTACGTAATAGTACATAAGAGATCTGTACAGCAGCAGCAACAGCAGTAACAGCAGCAACAGCAGCAACAGCAGCACCAGCGAACACGTTTGGTCTTGTGTTCTGTGCCTTCGTATTTCACCTTATGCATGCCAACTCTGCCACGTTCTGTTTTAGTCTAATTATGTCTGCCCATTTGTCTATGACTCTTTTTCATTCCTTCAATACTTACTGCTTCACGCGCTGCAAGCTCTTCTGCAGCTGCTGCCCTGCTGCTGCGCGCAGCAGCTGCTGTAGCTTCTTGCTGAGCGCAGCTCTCTGCTGCAGACATTGCAGTGCCTCCCGCTGCTGCTGTTGCTGCAGTCGGCGAACGCATGCAACGATTAACAAGACGCTCCGTGACAGAGCCGCAGCAAAGCGTAGCGCAGCAAAGGCTCGCTGCTGCAGCTGTTGACGATAGAAGCAGCAGGACTTCAGCAGCTGGTGCCATGCACGCAGTAGCAACAACTTCTGCTGCTGCTGTCGACGCAGCTGCAGCAACCGCATTTGCAGCTGCCTTTGCGCGTTCAACCGCAGAGCCTGAGGCAGCGAAAACAGACAGCAAACTTGGCCTTTGGTGAAGCTGATGCTGTCACGGGCCAGCAAAATTCAGTGGCGCAACAGCGGGAGCGTACTTGAATTACTGCAGCAGCAACCTGTTGCTGTCGCTGCAGCAGCGCCCGCCAAGCTAGCTGCTCCAAAAGAGCGTGCCGCTGCTGGAGCCAACGCCATTGTGAAAATGCATGCAACAGCAGCCTGATATTGCAGCTCAGCAGCACAGCGCACCGCACCGGCGACAGCGATGACAGCAAGTGCAGCAGTGACACAGAGTCAGTGGCGATAGCACACACGGGTTGAAACGGAATTTGCAGTCGTTTCAGCAACAAGAGCAAGTGCAGCAGCAGCCAGCGGCAAGTGAAGAAGCTCTAAAGTCAGCAGCAGCAACAATAGCAGACCTGTGAGAGCATTTTTCGTCCACTGCAGCAGCAGCTCGCTGCATCTTTGCTGCGTTCTTCCAAGCCGAGAACAAGAACAGCAAATGGCGGAGCCTGCATGCGTTGAGGCAGCGCACCTCCAACGCCCGGCGAGCAGCTATCTGCAGAAGATAACCAGCAGCGCCCCCAGCACAAGCAGCAGCAACAACAGTGGCAAAGGGACAGAAAGCTGCAAAGATAAGCTCTATAGACGGCAGCAGTAGCTGATGCATGCTTGTTTGCTGTGTACCCTGACTCCTCTGTGAGACCATTGCGCAGCAGCAATGATTTTTGAGAGAAGCAAGACAGACCTCCCTCAGGGCCTGGAAAGTCCTGCGAGCTGCTGCAGCAGCACGCCTTTGAAGCAGGCGCTGCAGCCTGTAAGCCAAGAGCCAGAGTTTGAATACACGACCAGCAAGGGCCTTGCCGTAGGTTCCCTGCAGCAGCTGCCGTTGTTGCAGCAGGAGTAGCTGCTGCTGCCTCTGCTGCTGCCTTGTTGTTGCCAGATCCTTCCAGGCAGAGAAGACACGGTTGAGCCGCAGCAGCACAGCAGCTGCAGCACCGACTGTTCTCAATGCGGCGGCACGGCGCCGCTGCAGCAGCAGCAAGCGCCATCGCTCGAATACCTCGTGCTGTGTGCGGATCTGCAGCAACATGCCAAAATAAGGGCGCAGAGCTGCTTTTGCTGCGTACGCCTCTGCTGCTGCAGAAAGTGCTGCTATAATTACTGCTGCAGCCCCCCACGCTACTGGAGCTAGCCACAAAAAGTACCGCGAGAAAGCCGGCCACCGTGCTGTCTGCTGCTAGCTCTGCTGATAATGTCCTTACGGCTTGTTGAATGGTGGCGCAAGCTTGGCACCACTCGAGACGCCGCCGTCGGTTGACTGCCACCAGCAGCGCAGCAAAGGCCCGCTGCAGCACCTGCTCCTTCAGCCTGCTGGAAAAAGCATTTAGCCGGAGCTGCTGCCAGCCGTGCCGCAGCAGCGGCAAACGCTGCGGCAGAAGTGCAGCAGCCACAACACGACGCGCGCGAGCACAAAAACGCCACTCAAGCAACAGGTGCTGCAGCAGTCGCCGCTGTTGGCGACGCTGCACCTGCAGCACAGTCACTGAATAACCCAAGAAACAAGAATAAAAAAGTACACTCAGAAGTCCCACACATCGACACAAGTTAGAGGCGCACACAGCAGCAGTAGCCGACGGAGCAGCAAAGCAGTAGCAGCCGCAGGCGGAGCAGCAAAGCATCAGCAGCCGCAGACGAGACAGCAAACCAGCAGCGGCACCTCCTTCTCAAGCCGCTGCAGGCGTGTTGCAAAAGTCCACGAGCGCAGCGTTTCAGAATTGACACGAGCTACCGACAGAGCAGCAGTAGCTGCTGCTGCCCGTTTCAAGCGGCGCTGCTTCCTGCAACAGCAGCAACACCAACAGCAGTAGCAAGGCTAAGTTGCCGTCTGCTGCAGCACTAACTAAGCTAAAGCTCGTGCCAAGCTAATGGAGATAGGCGTGGGAGCGTACGTGGTCCATTCCCTCCAAGCAGTCAGAGTCACTGTGCAAAGTGAACGCTGCTGCTGCTTCTGCACAATTGCAACAGCAGCAGCACAACGCTGCACGCGCGGGTGGGCCAAAATATGCCAGCTAGTGAATAACCGCCGCAGCAGCAACAGCGATAGCTGCTGCGCCGCAGCAGCAGCAGCGCCTACGTGCTTCTGCCATAGACTGCGCCAAGCGAGCCACGTGTCCCGCTGCACCAGCTGCTTTTGCTTCTGCACAAGCAGCAGCATCTGTTGTTGTTGCTGCTGCCGCCGTAGCAAGTCCGCTGTTTTATACTGACGCCACAAACAGAAGCAGCGCCGAACCACCCGGACAGAGTGCCAAGCTGCTGCCAGAAGCCCCTGAGGCAGTGAAAGTTTCCACTGAGTGCTGCCGCTACTGTAGACGACACACTGCTGCTGCTCAGAAGCGCTGCTCAAGTCAGGGTCACTTTGCTGCATCAGCACCGAATGACTGAGCAACAGCAGCTGCTGCTGCTGCGGCAGGCAACACCTCTCCTTTTGGAAGGCGTCGATGCATGCGTCTACAGCTTTTGTATTTGCTGTTGCTGTTGCCGTGGCGGAGATCTCCCGCAGCAGCAGCAGCACCGCACAGCTGCTTCGGCGAGAAGCCAACAGGTCTTCTGGATCAGCAACAGTTGAGTCTTGCGAGGCCCACAAACCCTCTGCTGCTGCTTCTTTGTCTTCTGCTGCTGAAAATGCTCGCGCGTTTTTCTTGTCAGATCTACGAGCAGCAGGGAGCTGCAGAGGAGGCGGAGAGCACCGGGCTTGCTCCTGCTGCTGCTGCTGCTGTAGAGAAATCGCAGACTCAGGCGCTGCCGTTGACGGGGTTGGCTGCCGCAGCTTCTGCTGTTCTTGCTCTTCCTGCTGCGGGTCTGGTCCGGACAAAGACAGTTCGCCAGCAAGAGACTGCAGCAGAGCACGGGAAACTAGTGGAAGGGGCAGGTGAGCATGCGTGGCACCTGCGTTCGCTGTTTCTGTTGCAGCTCTCGCCGCAGCAGGGAGCAGCGGCAGCTGCAGCGGCAGCAACAGCAGGGCATGCAACAGCCGCAGCCGCAGCACCTGCTGCCGCCGCGCCCTATCCTTCAAGCAAGAAAAAACTAGCCTAAGAGTCCGCAGCGACGACTGCTGACGGACAGCCTCTGCAGCAACAGCAGTAACACCTGAACAAATCGTGAACTGAGGAGCAGCAAGGATAGCGCTGTTTATCAGTCTGGTTTAGAGCCAAGAAGCGCAACGGCAGCATGAGCGGCAGGCACAGCAGCAGCAACAGCAGCACTATAGGGACAAAGCCGTTCCTCACCAGCAGCTAAACGGCGCCGCCGAGCCGCGGCAGCAGCTTTCTGCCACTGCAGCAGCAGCGTCAAAAGCAGTTTCTTCCTGCCTCTATCCTGGAACGTTGCAGCCGCTTCCTGTTGCTGCACTGGCCGCAGCAGCCGCTGAAGCCAAGCAACTAGCACCTTTTGCTGCAGTCTCAAGCTATGCAAGAGCTGCAGCTCCTGCTCCTTCTGGCGTAGCTCCTGCTTCCTCTGCTGCAGCTGCCGTCTCACTTGGAGCTGCTCTCTCCACGCAGCAAACACCTGGAAAAGCAATGCTTTTTCACGCCGTCTCACCGCAGCATCAGCTTGTAGCTGTATAGGGGCGCATGACACGCAGAAACACGCCCAGCATGCTGCTGTTGGGCCCTCTGAGCCTGTGCCCCCTTTGCTCCTACTGCTGCTACTACTGCTGCTGCTGCTGCTGCGGCGAACACAGTCACAAACTCACTGTTTGCTGCTGGCATTTCTCCCAGTGTAGCGCCAGCTGCTGCCACCCAAACCGCAACCTCGCCATACGCGATGCTCGCGAGAGCAGCAGCAGCAGCAGCAGCAACACCGAGGCATGCTTTGCATGTAACCGAAGTGCAACAACACCAGCACGCTGCTGCAGCCGCTTCTCCACTGCAGCAAGAAAGCGGCCAGCCGCAGAGAAGCGGGCGCACATCCGCCTGGAGCACAACATTGCATCAGCAGCGCAGCAGCAGAGCGTGAATGTCCCATGTAAATTACAGTGTGCCGCAGCCCGTGCCGCAGCAGCAGCCACCGGCAACGGCCATCCACTGCAGCAGCAACACCTACCAGGCTGCAAAACACCTGCGTAGACCTTCCTGCGTTTTTTGCTGATGCAGCTGCAGGACCTTTGCTGCTGCTTGCTGCAACAGCTGCTGGTGTTGTGCAGCAGAGCGCCATAGCAGCCAGTACCGCCGCAGCAGCAGCCTGTCGCTCTTCTCAACTAGCGGCTGAGCACGCTGCTGCAGTGCTGCCTCTGCGGCAGCATGCGCACGCAGCTGCTGCAATGCAAGCCGCGCTCTGTAGCGAGCAGCAAAGGCCGAAAGCCGCAGCAGTTGCTGCTGAAGATGCAAGGCTTGGTGCCATTGGCTCCACGTCTTGCGCAGCAGCTGTTGCTGCTGTCGGCGCTGCAGTGCCTCCACAGCTTGTTGCTCGAGCGGGCTTCGCGCTGCTGCTGCTCGCATGCGGCTAAATGCGCTTTGCAGCCTTTCGCGGTGCTGGCGATCCAGCAGCACCAGGCCGTGCTGTATCCGACCGCTCCTTTGCTGCTGGCGTTGCCAGTGCTGCTTCCAGCCTATGAAAGCTGCAGCAAGTCTTCTCTTTTCTGTGTTCTGCTGCAGTTGCAAGCCGCAGCGAGTTGTTTCTGCACGCAGCCGCCAGGCGAGGAGAATCCGCCGCAGCCACCCGTGTAGTACAGCACCCCTTGCACGCAAGATTCGCTGCAGGCAGAAACAGCAGCAGCAGCATCATCAGCAGGAGTGCCAAAATCAGTAGCAATGCCTGCACAAGCGAAAGGAGAGGCGAGCACTTTAGTACTGAGCAAGCATGCCTAATAAAAATTACAAAGGCCGCAGCTCACCAGCCTAACAGAAATAAGGAGAGATCGCCATGCATGAAAAGACTGCTGTACAATGTGCTGCTGCTGCTGCTGCTGCAGCGCTTGTTCACGTTTCTGTAGTTTCCCGGCCTGCTTCCACGACAGCCACGCACTGCGTAGCAAAAGCCGCCCCAAGCATGCGGCAAGCGTCTGCGCCGCTGCTGATGCTTCCTTGCGCTGCTCCTGTCGCTGCCTCCAGAGGCTGAAGTAGTGCTGCTGCAGCAGCTGCTGACGCCGTTGCTGCAGGGCGGCTTGCTGTTCCCGCAGGTATTTCTGGCGTTTCTCCACTGCTCTCCACAGTGCGAAGAGAGATCTCAGTTGTTGCTGCGCCCGACGCTGCTGCAGCAGTAAACCCATCTGCTGCAGCGCAGTAGCAGAAGCGGCCAATACCCACCACAAGCGCAGCACATGCCGCCGCTGCACTTGCTGGCAGACCAGTCTGGCCTCTCGCAGCTTCTTTGCCTCTCTGCACGCAAGAAGCAGCAGCAGCTGTCGCAGGTGCAGATCAACTGCAGGCAGCGCAGGATAAGAAGATTCAGCAAGCAGTTAAAGGCAGCAGCAGTCGCTGCTGGAGCAGCAGCAAACTCACCCTACATTCTCTCTGAGGGACCAGAAAGAACGGCGCAGCAAATGCTTCTGTTGCAGCAAGGAAGCTGCTTCGTTGCAAGCAGCAGCGTGGCGACGCGCCTGAGGCAGAACTGCAGCAACTACAAGTGTTTCACAACAGCAGCGGCCAGCTAGCTAGCTAGCTCTCTAGTCAGCCAGTAATTGTTGCCGCAGGTAAGGAGCCGAGATGTACCTGGTATGCCCTCTGAAGCTGAGTGAAAAGGCACCTAAGCCGCGTCAGTCGCAGTGCAGAAGCCGCAGCTGCCTGCTGCTGCTTCTCCTCGGCTGCTGCTGCCGTGAAGAGGCGAAGAGCAGAGAATGCCCGGCGCTGCAAAGATGTCGTGCGCTGCAGCGGCAACACCAGCAGCAACGCGACGGAGGCTGCAGCACTCGAAGGCAGGTATGAACAGCAGCAAACGTGAGGCAACAGCACCAGCAGAGCTGGCAGCATCTGCTCACCTGCTGCAGCAAAGCATGGCACCGTTGCCTAAACGAGGCGTAGCGGAGGCAGCGCTGCCTCCATTCCGTCCAAGCACACTGCAGCAGAGTCCTGTTGCTGATGGCTGCCGCAGCAAAATGCAGCTTCTGCAGCATCTGCTGCCTAGCCGTGACTGCAACTAGCGCCTCGAAAGCAACGCGCAACAAGCGCTGCTGCTGCTGCTGCCGAAAAGCAGCAGCGGCAGCAGTCCACTCCTTCCATGTACGAAAACTGTTGCGCAGCAGCTCCTGCAGCACCAGCAGCAGCAGCCCACCAGCGGCATGACCCATGGCAACACAGCGGATTTCAGCTGCAACGAACTCTCGGCGGCTGCTCTAGAGCTGCAGCAGCAGCAGCCACACCAAAAGAAGCATAACAACAGCAGCTCCGACCTACCCTTTTCAAGATCCTCGCCACAGTAGGTGCGTGTTGCAGCAACCTCGTAGGGTGTGTAGGCAGCTCTAAGGGCACAAGAGATAAGACATGTAAGGCAGGTGCAGGGAGATGGGGCAAGCCCCTGCGACTGGTGGCCTCCAGCACAGCCCGAGCTAAGGTCCACTGCTGCTGCTGCGGTTGCTGCTGCTGCTGCTGCAGCGCATGCAGCACAACAAAGCGCACAATGGCCAGCGTTGCTGCTGCGCTGCGATATGGAGCTACAGACGCTGCCTCCTGGCAGTTTGCGGCTGCGGCAGACCGCCACTCCCGCAACACCACATGCATGCGCAGCAGAGAAACTCGATTTGCTGCTGCTGCTGCCGCAGCGCGAAGCCGTTGCTGCATCCAGCAGTGTTGCCGAAGCAGCAGCAGCACCTTGCTTTGGAGGCCGCGTTGCTGCAGGGCAGCTGACAACCGTAGGCGGAGTGTGTTACTGTCACATTGCTGCTGCTGCTTCTGCTTCCACATCTGCCAGACCTTCTGCAGCAGCATTTGCTGCTGTTGCTGACGCAAAGAAGCAGCAATAGAAGCAAGCTGCCGGGCTCGCCGCCGCTGAGGCAGAAAGGCGTAGCGCCAAGCGTGGAGTGCTTCGCTCTTAAGTCTGCTGCTACCGCTGCTGGTGCGCCAGTGCTGCTGCAGCAACAGCTGCTGCCCCAAGTGATGCAGCGCTCCTCTCAGTGCATGTAGTCGTGCAAATCGGCATATGACAGCGAGTGCAGACTGCTGCTGGCGCCGCTGCTGCTGCTGTCGCCGCTGCTCTGCTGCCGCTTTCGCAGCAGCAGCCCAGCACTGATAAACGCTCTGTTGCAGCAGGAAGTTGCTGGTGCGGCAGACCTTTTCCGCTGCAGCAGCATCAGTGGCCGCTGCGATTGCTGTTCTTGAGTGCCATTGCTGCAGCAGCTGCTTCCCGTGACGTTGCAGCAATGCTCCGTGAAGCTTCTCAAGCCGACACACTCCCTGCTGGATACGCTGCTGTTGCTGCTGCTGCCCTGGAGGGTGATATGCAACGATCTCTAGCGTGAGCTGCGGAACACCTGTTGCCCCTTGCTGCTGCAATTCTGGCTGCTGCTGTTGGTGACGGCTCAAGTGCGGCGGCTGCTGCAGCAACTGTTGCTGTTGCAGTTGCTGCTGCGATAAGGGCCAGTGCTCTGACAAAAGATGGTGAAGGTGCGCCCCCCGAGATGATGAAGGGTCTATGCCGTGCTGCTGCAGCAGCGAATCCATTTGAGATGCGGGAAGAGAGAGTGGCAAAGCTGATTGCACCTGTTGCTGGTGCTGCTGCTGTTGCTGCTGCCGCTGGATGTGCAGCACGCGGGCTACTGCAGCAGCGATCAGTTGGGTGTCTGTTGTTGCTGCGGGATCCACATGAGCTGGGGCAGCACTTATCGCAGCCACACGACTCCCTTGCCTTTGCTGCTGCTGCCTGGGCTGCCGCTGACTCGCTGCGTCCGATCGACTGCAGCATCCTCTGGAACTGCTCTCTACAGTTTTATTTACTCGGCCACGCGTCTGTTGAGTCTGCAGCGTCGGCTGTGAATGGACGCAGCAGCTGCTGCTGCTGCATCTGCTGCAGGAGACAGCAGCAGCAGCAAGAAGTGGCTGAGCGCCAGGCAACAGGGCCCCTGCCGCTGTGGGAGTCGGGCGCGGCATGGCTTTGGATGCGGTTCATGGTCCTCACAAGATTCTAGTGCTGCCGCTCTGAGTACTTCTGCTACTGCGGCTCCGTGTCTCGCTGTGTCTGCCGCCTTTGCCGCCGTGTAAGCGCATGCAGAGAACTAGTTGCAGCAGTCAAGAACAGCACGGCTTCGGCTGCAGCGGCAAATGGCTGTCTGAGGCTGTCGCAGCACCTCTCTAGAGGCAGCGGCTGATGCTGCTGCAATTGTTGCTGCTGCCGCTGCGGCTGCGTGAAGTCCAGCTGCAACGATGAAGCCGCTAGTTAATAACAACTAATTTAGTTTCGTCCCATCAGGCACTGCTGCGGGCACCGCCGACCACCAACACCACAGTCCCAACCACCCTGTGCATGCTCGCCAATGGCAGCAGCGCTGCTACTGGAACGGCAGCAGCAGCTGACGCCGCTGCTCCCGCCCGCGCCCGTGCTGCTCATTGTCTGCTGTATAGAGGGTTTCTTACAACCTTCTTTCCTAGATTTTGAGCCAACAAGCACATTTCGCGAGTTTACTGAAGCTGGAGGCGCTGCTGCTGGCGCTCCTCCTTCTGCTGCCGCTGGTGCCGCTGGACTGCCTACCGGGGGGCCACCAGTCCGCTGGTTGGTCGGGCATAGCGGCCTTTTTATTCTCGCTACAGCTGCAGCTGTTGTGCTTCTATTGCAGCAGATGCTCGTCAGCTGCTTCTGCAGCATCACACCTCATGGCTTTTCCCAGGGGCCGCGGCTGCTGAGCGATTGCTTGCTGCTGCTGGGGATCCGGCACTTCATCGCCGTGCGATGCAGCAGCAGCAGCAACAGCAGCAGCAACACCAGCCGCTGCTCCCTTTCATGGCCGCTGCCGGTGACAAAGGTGCGGTTGGTGACCCACGGTGCCCAGCAGCAGGAGCATCAGCAACGGACACAGAAGCAGTAACACCGGCGGAAGAAGGGTTAGATGGGGCGCCTTCCTTCAGTTTCGCTGCTGCTGTACGAGCAGCAGCAGAAGCGGCAGCAGCTGCCGCTGCTTCGCACGAGGAAACACTGCACTCGAAGGCTTTCTTTCTGTGGAACTCGGCAGACAGCGCCAGCGGCAGCAAGTGCTGCGTTCAGTTTTCCAGACTTTCGGGTGTTTATGCAGCAGGAGCAGGGGCAGCAACTGCTGGCAGTGCAGGGGAAGGGGATCCAACAAATGCAACTGCCTCAGCAGCAAATGGCTGCCCCGGTGAGGCCCACACCACAAAAGAAGCAGTAGCGGCTGCTGCTGCAGGGCAAGGCGCCACTGAGATCTACGAGCAGCAGCTGCACGAGTGCCACGCGCTGCTCCAGCAGCTGCTTGTAGGGGACGCAGCGCAGCAGCAGCAAGCAGAGGCTGTTTTTCTTTCTTGCTGCGAGTCCCCGGGGGTGCTCCTGGCTCTGACTGCCTACGCTATTTGCGGCTTCAACTCAGCCTTATTTGCTCATTCTTGCTATCATGCTGCTGCTGCAGCTCAAAAAAGGCTTGAAGCGAGTGGCAGCAGCAGTCGGGGTGGGCCACCGGCGGCGACACAGCAGCAGCAGCAAAAACAGCAACAGCAGAAGCAGAAACAGCACCTAATTTGCTTGTGCAGTGCCCCCGGATGCTGCTGCGTATTTTCGCACCAGGGGCAGCAGATGCTGCACTCTGCAGCTACATTGGGCAGCAGCAGCAGCAGCACAAGCCAAGCCAGCAGCGGCTTCCTGCTGCAGGTGTTGTGTGCTACGCTGCTGCGGCAGCTCGTGGGGCCCCGCTGGAGCAGGTTCGACCCCAGCGAACGACAGGCAGCGTTGCTGCTGCTGCTGCACTCCGCCCCATGCCACCCTCAGGAGCAGCTGCAGCAGCTGCTGCACAAGGTGCTGACACAGCTAGTGGCTTACCAACAGCAGCGCGCAGCGGACCCGTGCTGTTGCTGCGGGCGAAAACTGTTGCAGCAAAAGCTGCAGCAGCTTCGGGCAGCAGCAGACGCGAGAGATACTCTGTGCAGCAGCAGCAGTGCCAGCAGCAGCAATGCCAGGTGCAGACAGCAGCCTCTAGAAGCTGCTCCCACCAGTGTACCGCCGCTGCTGTCGGCAGCAGCAGTAGAGGCCAATGGCACCGCTCCGAACCAGCCGGCAAGCCCTGACGAAACAGCAGCAGCAGCGGCGGGAGCAGCAGCAGCACCAGGAACAGCAGCAGCAAGTAGCACCGAAGCAGCAAGGGAGCCTGCGAGGCCCCAAGTGTCCCGTTCGAACAGTGGCGTGACTGCAGCAGGGGCAGCATCACCGACGACAGGCCCAGCAGCCGCTGCTGCTGCTGGTGAGAGCATTGCTGCTGGCTGTTGTTACTCGGGGCATTTGTGCTGCAGTGCAGCAGAGTGCCTGACGGAACAGGTTTTGATGCGAGTAACGGTAAGCAACAGCAGCAACAGCAGAAGCAGCCCGACAGCTATATGGAAGCAACACTAGCAGCAATGTACATTCTGAACAGATTCGTGAATGCGCTGCTGCTGTGCTTCTGCCTTTGTTCAGGAGTTGGTGCAGCGCGCAGCAGCAACACGGAAGGCGCAGCAGGCAGCAGAAGCAGCAGCAGCAATAGAGAAAGCTCCTTGCTGCGGCAGTCCCCGGTTCGTCATGCATGCAACGCTGAGGTTGTTACAGGTGCTGCTCAGGGACTGCCCGAATTTCCTGTTGCTGCAGCAGCAGCGGCTGCAGCAACTGCTGCAGCTGCTGCTGCATACCGCAGGCGGACGCCAGACGTATAGTGTAGTGCTGGCTCCAGGTATGCTTGCTGCAGCTTCAGCAGACAGCTCCGCCGTTGACGCAGGGCTCACCGCAGCAGCAGTCCTGACACCGCGTGCTGCTATTGAAAAGACTAGAAGAAGATTGCAAATCAAAGTGGGTTCTAATTGTTGTTTTTGCTGGTGTTGTTCCTGAGCATTTTGCTGTCGCCGTTTCTGCATTTGGTGCTCTTGTTAATGCTTTATGTGTTGCTACTGCTCTTTGCTGCTGTCTGCTAGCTACAGGCAGCCATGCCTGCTGCAGATTTTTGCTTCAGCTCGTAGCTGTAGTTGCCCTTGTGCTTCTGCTGTGGTTTGCTGCTGCTGCCAATTTGGTGCTGCTGCTGTGATGATTGCTGACAATGCAGAAACCTCGATTGGACACAGCAACGTCAGTTGCGTGCCTCGTGGTCTATGTGGAACTGCTGGAGACTGCGCAAGCGCACAAGCAACACTGCTGCTGCTGCTGCAGCTGCTGCTGGGTGTCGGCCTTGCTGCAGCACGTTCAGCCTCTGGTGCAGCAACTGCTGCTGCTGTTGCGCATCAGCAGCATGCACCTGACAGATGGAGGTCATCTCACTGTAGCTGTGCAGACGCTCCGCTGCTGCGTCCTCATCACCCGTCTTTCCTGTCCTAGCAGCAACAGCAGCAAATGGCAGTATCACAGAGTGCAGCTGCCCGCGCTGGAGGCCGACCTGACGCCTACTGCTCCGGCTGTCGCCGCTGCTGCTGTTGCAGCTGCTGCTGCTGCAACAGATGAGGCCCCCTGCTTGTGCACACCGTCGGAGGCGACACGCAGTACGTCGGCACCTTCACCAGACTCTCCGCTTTCAGGGGCAGCACCAGCAGCAGCAGCAGCTGCTGCTGCAGCTTCTCCCGAAGACAACAGCGGCTTGGCGCTGCCGGAACCCTTACTCAAGTTCAATAGTCCGTTTGGAGTAGCAGCAACTGCAACGAATCGTGACTGCTGCAAAAGCTGGGAGTGCAGCATGCGGGCTGAGTTTGCCGCTGTAGCTCCGCTGCTGCTGGACGCGTGCATTGCTCTGCTGCAGCGCTATTTCTGCACATACGAGGCCTTGCTGCTTCAGGAGGGCGAGGAAGAGCAGCAGCAACAAGGCAGTGGAGCCGCCAAAACCTCCGCAGCAGCAGCGGCAGCAGCAGCTGCAGCAGAGGCCTCTAACGCCCTCAGCACCTCAGGCCGGTGTCTTGTTGTTCAAAGTGTCTGCCTTCTCACAGAGTGTGCTCGCGTGCGTGAATCCAGGGCTCTGATGCTGGACTGCGAAACTGAAGCTGCTGCTGCTGTGGCAGCAGCCGTTGCAGCAGCATCAGCTGCTCCTGTGGGCGACGCTGCGCACGGTGCTGCAGTTGCTGCGGCTGCTGCGAATGCTTCACAAGAAGCAGACGAGCTTCTCAGTGCGCAGCCTGCTGCAGCACGAACTGGCCAGCAAATGCAAGTCACAGGGGTGCCTGCTGCTGCTGCTGCAGCCTGTGTCGCCACAGAGGAAGAGATAGCTGCGGCGCCTTCCCCGGGCTTAACGCTTTTGCTGTCTTTGCTGCTGCCGTATTGCCAGCTGTCTTTGGCAGAGGAGCAGCAGCTGCAGCAAAACGCCAGCAACTTTATTGATTGGAGCAGCACAGAGCAGCGGCTTTTGCTGCAAGCACTGCTGCTGCAGCATGGGTACAACAGGCAGCAGCTACAGTTTCTGGGCTTTTCTTCTGCAAGCTGTAGTGACGTTTTAACGGAAGCAGCAGCGGTGGCAGCAGGGGAAGCAGCACGGCGACGGTGGCGCCGGCAGCAACAGCAGCAGCAAGAAGAGCAGCAGCAGCGACAACAGAAACGGGAAGCAGATGATGAAGAAGCCCTTGCTGGACAGTCTGTTCGCCGCGTCGTGCTGCAGCTGCTGCATGCTCTTGAAACACCTGTGTCCTATCAGTGCAGTTGCAGAGACGCTACAATATCCTCAAGAGCAAGCCCAGCAGCTGCTGCTGCTACAGCGCATGCTGCTCCCGAGGAGGAGACCGACGGTTTTTCTGCCTTCGGGGGCGTGGCAGCCACTGCGGCTGCAACTGAGAGCTGCATCAGCGAGTGCTGCTTGAATTACTGCACAAGTGCTGACTCCGTAGGGATCTGGGGGGATACAACAGCGCAAGAGAAGGCTCAGCAAGCGGCTAGTGCTGCAGCTGCTGCTGCGCGGCGAATCGTTGCTGCTTCCGTTGCAGAGGCAGCAGAGTCTCTGCTGCTGATCAGCGCAGAGCGCCGCCAGCAGCAACTGCCCTGGTGGTCTCTAACTGAGGTGTGTCGGTGCCTGCTGCCGCTTGTGTTGAGGCTTTCTTGCGTGTGTTGCTTTTGCTGCTGGTTGAAGGTATATCGCTGCGCTGTTGCCAGGGTTGCTGCATGTGTGTCATAGTAATGCTGTTCTTGTGAGTGCCGCTTCTGCGTGTTTTGCTCCTGTTGCTGCTCTCTCCCGTTGCAGAATCACTGTTGGTACCTGCCAGTCCTGCTGCTGGTGCTGTTGCTCCTTTCCTGCAGGCAGCACTCTGGGCAGTTGGGTCCACGCAAGCAGAAGCCGCCGCAGCAGCAGCAGCATTAGAAGCGCATGTACAGTGCATAGCGCATGTGTTGGCAGCAGCAGAAGAAGCTGAAGCAGACGCAGCGTCGCCAGGCCCCATTCCTTCGCTGCTCCTGCGCTGCCGCTGCCTTCTTGTGGCCTGTGTGCTTCGAGTGTACGTACACCGCAAGTACGCGCAGGAGGTGGAGACGCTCGCCAGGCTGGCTCTAGGAGCTTTTTGCGGGGAGAAGAATCCCTTGCTGCTAAGGTACTTTGATGTTTCTGCGGGTGGCCTTGTTGCTGTCGCCGCGCTGCTTCCGCGCGCTGCGCAGCCTACAAAAGCCAATTTGGCGTCAATTTTGAATTGGCAGCTGCTGCATCTGTGAATTGGAAGCTGCTGCTTTTGCTGCAATCCGGAGTCCATGCCTCTGCAGTGCGGGCTGTGTGGAGGGCTCAGACTCGCTGTGCTTCTAGTGCTGCTGCAGGTTATGCGGCTGCGTGGCTTTCGAGGCGTTCGTGTCCTCCAGCAACGACGAGGCATTTGTCGCGAGCAGCTGCTGCTGTTTTCTGCTATCCTTGCCGCGTTTTCTCCGCGGTTTCAGCGGCGACTCGAACTGCCTGCTGCTGCTGCTGCTGCTGCAGCGTGTGGTATTGGTGACGCCTGCTACAGTCCTGCGCCGGCTCTGTCTCGAAGGATGCTTGGAGGAGCTGCTGCAGCTGCTGCTGCGCGTGGCTGTGCGCAGCCCCCCCACGAACCAGTTGGTTCAGGGGCTAGTCCGCCTCCTTGCCCTTACTTGTCAGAGACACAGGTGCGGTCTTGCAAATCCTGTTGCTGCTGCTGCTTCAGTGCTGCCTCACTTGCTCCTGCACTCCCTGGTTTGTATCTCCTTGCCGTGATTCTTGAGCCTCTGTTGCTTTCTGCTGCTGCTGCTTTTGTTGGCCGAGCTTTGAGCTGCCTTGATGACTCAATGCGGCCATAGCGCGCCAGTTGCTGTTGGCCCTGCAGTGCTTCTGTGATTATTCTTGCTGTTGCTTCAACTATTGTTGCTGCTTCTGGGACTGCTGTTTCTGTTGGCTGCAGCGTGCAGATTTTTCGGGCCTTGCTGCCACCGCTTGCCCAGCGCCTGCAACGGTGTGCTGCAGCAGACAGAAAGCGATGTGCAGTTTTGCAGCGGGAGAGCGCAGCAGCAGCCGCAGCAGCAGCAGCAGCGTCAGCAGCAGTTGAGGGGACCTCGACTTCCACCACACCGGGAGAAAGACCTGCTTCTTTGCCACCAGCTCTTGTGGTGTCTCCATATGAAGTGTGTACATGTGTAGAGGCCCTCTCGAGCTGTTTGCTTGCTGCTTTCATGCAGCTGCAGGAGCAGAGCCAGCAGCAGAACCAACAGCAGCAGATAGCAGCAGTTGCTTCCGAATCCGCGGGGAAGTCGCATGCAGCTGAAGCAGCACCTGAAGCAGATGACGACACAGTGTCATACCTCAGCAGCAACGCCACTTTTGCTGCTGTGCTGCGACTGCTCCTTTCTGCGCTGCTGCGCACTGATGATGAAGCGCTGCTGCAGGAGGGCATCTCTTGCGTGGCCCTCGCAGTTGCATGTGCACCTGACTGTGTAGACCTGGAGCAGCAGCAGCAGCACCAGGAACAGCAGCAGCAAATGCCACTTTACAACCTATTGATGTACACGGCAGGCTGCTTGCAGTCCCGCTGCGATGTGTCCGCCGCCGTTTCATCTCGCGCTACTACTCTGTGGGAGCTGCTGGTTGAGGTGTACAGACAGCGGCTGTCTGCCGCACACCTGCAAGAGCTCTTGCAGCTGCTGCTGCTGCGGCATAGGCAAGCTCGAGATCCTCAGCTGCGCACACAGTTGCTGCGGACATCTTGTTGGCTGCTTCTGCAAGACCCTGAAGGCCTCTTTCCCCTTTTGCTGCAGTCGCGCGCATGCACTCAGCCGCAGCAGCAACAACAGCAACAGGAGCAGAAGGAAAGGCCGCAAGCCCAGCAACAGCAGCATCAACAGCAGCAGCAGCCGCAGCAGAGGGGCAATACTGCAGTAGGCTCAGTAGCAGGAACAGCCGCTGCTCCAACTGACGCAGGGGCCAGTGCAGCAGAAGCTCTCAACAACAGTCGCAGGGGTAGCAGCAACGCTTGCAGCCTTGACAGGAAGGTTGCTCCAGCAAAAGGTGCTGCTTCGGCGGGAGACAGCAGGCCGGCCGGGCGAAAGAGCAGCAGCAGCAATCAAAGGAGTCCCAGCAACAACAGCGTTGCGCAGCAGATAGCACGACACCGATTGCGGCGAAGGCAGCAGCAGCAACAGCAGCAACAGCAGCAACAGCAGCAGCTGATGCCTGAGGCAGCAGGAAGCAGCCTGCAGCTACTGCTAATTCTGTTGGTGCAGCATCTGAACGCAGAACAACAACAACGGCTGCAGCGTAACAGGAGAAGCCGCATGCGCAGCAGCAGCAAATTTTCCATTACCATTTTCGTACGGGCCGCCTGCTCCTTTTTCACTGTGGGTGAGGGACAATGGCTTCGCGCTATCGCAGAACAGCAGCAGCAGCAGCAACAGCAGACTGGAGTCTTTCAGACGTGTCTCGCCCAAGCCGTACGTAATATGCACTGTGCTGCTGCCCCTGCTGCTGTTGACATTTGCTGCTGCTGCACTTCAGTATGCTGCTGTTGCTGCTGCGGCAGTGCGACATCTCCCGCTTCGTGGCTAGTCCTGCAGCAGGGCAGCAGGCTCCGCCTTATTGTATCGCTCTTTGTGTTGCTGCTGTTTCTCGCTGTGCTGCAGCTGCTGCAGTGCGTACTGGGGCTGCATCGCCGCAGGTGCATTGTAAAGCAGCAGCGAGTGCTGCAGGAGCGTCTGCGGTGCCCTGCAGCTGCTTCCTGGTCCCCTTCTGCCGCAGCACAGGCTGATGACGGAGCGGCAGCAGCAGCAGAACCGCGCGGCATATGCAGACTTTCTGAAGGGGCCTTCAAAGGCACGGCAGATGACAGTAGTAGCGGTAACGCTAGCAGCAGCAGCAGCATCAGGAGGCTGCAGCGGCATGCGTCGCTGCATCACTGGACGATGGGTACGAGCGGCAGCAACAGCAGCAGTTTCACAGAGTTCCAGCTTCAATCCCGCTACACCATGTGCTGCTTTGGCTGCTGCTGCTGTCGCTGTTTTTTGCCGCTGCTGCTCAGTGTCTTTAACGCATTTTGCTGGCTGTGCATTTTTGTCCTGCAAATGTCTTTCTTGGTGTTGGTGCAGACACAGGGTTACGCCGGCGTTCTGCTGGCTGGTGCAGCAGCAGGTACAGTTCTGACAGCAGCAGCAACAGCAGCAGCGCATGCAGTTGCTGCAGCAGCGAAAGCAGCTACAGCAGCAACACCACAAGCAGCAGCGGTCTGCATGACAGAAAAGGCACGCCTTTCCGTTTGCTGCTAAAACAGCAACGGGTGGGGCTGCTGCATCAGGCGACACTGGAGGCGCTGCTCTCGTCTGCGGTAACTGCTGCTGCAAACCCGTATCTGTGTGGGCATCTGTGGCCTGAGAAGCTGCAGCAACAACTGCAGGAGCTGCAAGAGCTGCAGCAACAGGAGCAGCAGCACTCCAGCCACCGGCACCAAGCGAGGCTCTATGGCATGGCGTGCAGCAGGAGCGTTTCGCCCCAGTGCACAGCTATTTCGCTGGAAGTGCCACCGCTGCAGCAGCAGCAGCAGCAATTATCACTGCGGAGCAGCAGTTCCTTCGACGGGAAGAAGGACTCTGAGTGGGATGCAGGTACACCTGAGGACCCAGTTGCAGCTACAACTGCTGCAGTTACTGGTAGCGGGGCTCAACAGCGGCCTGCGGCAGCGTCGCCTACATCGGCAGATGTTTCTGTGGCAGTGCCAGCAGCTGCTGCTGCCACGGCTCCCGATGGAGCAGCATGTCACGCAGTCAGCAGTGACATGAGGTTTTTTGTGCCGCAACAACAGCAGCAGCATCAGCAACAGTCTCACTCCGTCAATATGCCAGCTGTTCTACTCCAACAGAGGCTGCGGCAGGAGGCGCAGCAGCAGCTACCGCAGCAAACGCAGCTGCTTCAGGGCAGGTTTACTACCCAAGAGCAGCAGAACACAACTGCCTTGCGGCTGCTAGCTGCCAGTGACCGGCAGCGACAGCAGCAGCAGGAGGCCGACAGCTCAGATGATGGAGAAATGAGGTGCGACAGGCCGTCTGTTTGATAGCACTCGCGGCGGCTGCTGCTGCTGCAGCTCCAGATTCGAGCACTCTGGCAGCCCTATTTACGATTTGGGGTACCGTTTACTGCAACAAGAGCTGAAGCGCAGCGAAGGCGCAGCAGGAACGACAGTGCAGCAGCCGCAGCAGCAGCAGCAGAAGAGCAGCTGCCTTGTTTTTGGTAATCTCTCAAGTGCACAGTTCGTTTGCTTGCTTTTTGCACTGCTGGTATATAACCTGAGCGTTGAGGTGCGTGAACAGGTTAGGGGTGGTCCGTTACAGGCGATAGCAGGACTTAGCCCTGAACTTCATTTTTAAATAAATTGTTAAATTCACTTTCTTAACTATAAGCTTCGATCAATCGTCGAGAAGTATGCAAAGAAACAAGAAAGACCCATAGGGCAGACGCAGGCAAAGACCAGCTGCAGCTGCAGCTGCAGCTCCGGTGCAAGCAGAAGCACAGAACAAAGACAGACACACAGACGGAGGCTCATGTAAAGTTAAGAACACGCACAGAACACAAATGAAAAGGCTTTGCAAGCAGGCACGGAGAAGACCAATGGACAAGACAGCGGCTGTAGACTGTTTGCTTGCACTGCCGTGAACGTCTCAGTGTGGCACTTCAATCGGCAGTTGGTCAGCAAGCGCAGATCCAATTGAAAAAGGTCCAGCGTAGAGTTTAAGCAAACTTGCCCTGCCGTGAATGTCTCAGCGTGGCACTTCAATCGGCAGTTGGTCAGCAAGCGCAGATCCAACTGAAAAAGGTCCAGCGTAGAGTTTAAGCAAACTCAGTTTTCCGGACCTCCTCAATCATTGCCAGCCAGTTATATACTTGCAAATTAACGGAACTGCCAAAGTGGGGGCCTAGGAGGTAAGCAAACTCCCCGTTCATTTGGTGTCTCATTCAGCTATTCGCACTTTACTACTTGCTTTGTGGCAAGCTGGGGTTTGCTGAGGCTAGATACGGCTATATAGAGGCCACTGGTGGCGGCTGTTCTGAAGAGCCTTGATGCTTACGTCGTGCAACAATTAAGTGGGCCGGCAGAAGAATTAGGAAGTGAGGGTGCACCAGTCTCAGAGGCGGACCCACAGGCTGCTCAAGTGAAAGAAGAGAGGTAATGCAAGGAAAAACAGAAGGAGTACGAGACACTTATGAAGCGGCACACGCTGAAACACAATTTAGAGGCGCAGGTACAGGGGAAGAAGTACGAACCACGAAAAACGGAGAGACGGAGAACTGTAGGAAGTGTGCAGCACCAGAGACCCGGAGCAACACGAGAAGATAAAAAAAAGCAAAAGCAGAGATGCAAAGAAGCGGAATTAAATATTGACCATCACTATGTAGCTGCTGCTGGCAATGTTGTAGCCAAAAGGTCACCTGCGGAGATCTTCTTGGTCATTCTGTTCGTGGGACTGTGGCTCAGGGTGATTCGTTACAGAATCTCTTTATAAAAACCCATTTGAAGTGGAAAGGTATAATTCTTTCAAAGATTTCAAGTCAACTGCACGCATGCAGGTGGCCCCCAAAGCTACTGCCGGAATATTCGCCCAACACTGGCGTAGTGACCGCTCCACAGGCCGAAGTGCCCCACAGAAGCACCTGTTTCTTCGGTGTTGTTTGTATTTGCGGAAAATTGAAATAATGAATATTCGGTTTTAGGTGTACCAACACGCACAGCCACCCAGCTGCTATAGCCTTACGGGCGCCGTCGCTCTCCCACACACGACAAGTGCCACAGAGGGTATGTGAGAAACAGCAATAGCAGCAACATCAACACCAGCATAAAAATTGCTAGTGGGAGCAGCAATGTGCGGCTGAGGAGATACAGAAGCAGGAGAATTGAGGATACATCGCGTAGCTCCACACAAAGGGATACGGCCCATTGAGTCAACGCGTACACGTCGCCTATCTGTCTCACGTGACAACTGCACGTCACCGGTATCAAGAAATACAAAGTGAGGCTACACTAGACTCAGGAAAAAAGAAGGTTGCAGGTCGAAGACGAGACATAGTGATACAAACAGATAGAACGGGCTTTTCACTGCACGGGGAGAGGCGCACAGCCTGAGAGACGGAAAACGAGCAAAAGGTATAAAAAAAGCAAAGATAATTAGGGGTGAAGAGAATATAATCAAGAAAAAAGAGAAACCCAGGCCCAACACAAGGACTGGCGGAAACAAGGGGGTCAATGAACAGGGGCGCAGCAACACAGGCACGCACAGGCAGCAACTGATAGAGAAACAAATGCAGAGAGACTAGCAAAGCACTGCATGCTTAGAGGAAAACTGCACAAAAAGCGAAGAAGGTAAAGAGACAAGCATGCAGGCCTAAGGAGACCCAAACGGGCAAGTAGTTCGAGAAAAAGAGAAGCCAATCTGGCAGAAGACGACAAACGGATTAATAGCAAGTACGCAGCTACAAGCGAAACGAGCGAAGGAAAACGAAAACAGACAAAGGCAGGCCCAGCCTGAAAGTCAGCTTGCGCATCATGGACACCAAAGACGCTCCTCAGATAATAAACCACTCCCTAGCATCTGTGTCGTACGTGCCCCATGCTGCTTGCTGGGTGCCACACAGCATTTGCTGCTTCGCTGGCGGCGAAGCCGCGAAGCGCACTGGGGATCTTGAGGTCTACAGACTATCCGATGCTCAGCTAAAAAGGCAGCATCACAAAGAAACAAAGTCGGGAATCAAGTGCATGGCTGCTGCACACAGTCCAGCAAGCGGCCGCTGCATCCTTACAGGTAAGCTTAATCAGCAACAGCAGCTCCACCAATGGAAGCTGCACATTCGACGACCGCAGCAGTTCCAGCGGCAGTAGCTGCGCATTCAACGACCGCAGCAGCTGCAGCAGCCGCAAAAGCAGCAGGTCCCTGACTGGCAGGTGCTGCTAGCGTTGTAGTGGGAGCGCGTGTAGTTGCAGTTTGGTGTAGTTATAGTTTCGGCAGAAGTGCAGCAACTGCCAAAGGGCTACAGTAGGGCAGGATGCACGCGCTCAGTCGTGCTGCAGCAGCTGGAGCAGCTACAGCAGCAGTATCAACAGCACCAAATGCTTTGCAGCAGCAGCAACAGCATTCACAACAGAGGTTGCGGGTAAATTGAAGGTAAAAGGACGAGCATACAGTTCTGATTTAGCATTTGTTTGCGTTTATTTTCCTTTTTGCCTGTAAAAGGCCACTTCGATGGGACCCTGAGTGCTTGGGACAGCGAATGCGTGGAAAGGGCCGTGTGGCAGCTGAAGGCTCACGAGACAGTCGCCAACGCAGTGTCTGCACACCCCAAAGAGCCACTGGCGGTGACAGGGGGGAGGGAAGGAACAGTTAAAGTGTGGGACTTGAGGACGAAGCAGAGCGTGAGGAAAAAAAATGAAAAATGGCCCACAAAAAGATCTAGGGGCACACGAAAAGCCAAACATACAGACAGGAACAAAGACTGGCGGACATAAAAATAGACTAAATATGGCGTTCATAATGAAAGGCAGGCAAAGATAGACGAACTGACATGATTAAAGATATGCTGCACAGCAAACGGCAGTAGAAAGGCCATACCTACAAACAAAGAGAACAGAGAGAAAGAGGATACACGACACAGGCCAAAGCGAAAGGCAAAAAGAGTCAAAGAAAGACTCAGACCGAGAAACAGCGAGAAGCAGGCAGAGCTTTCGATACGGAACCACAAGTCAAAAACGTTTGTAATGGAGTGCATCAGTGTTGAGTGCATCTGGCATAAGACACAGCTTCTCTAGCCTGAGTATTGACTGCAGCAGCAGCAAGTGCAGCCACAGGAACTCTGCTGATGCTTTTGTGATGCATTTGGGTTTTCCTGTTCCCGCATGTGTACTAGGTAGTGTCGCTGGAGCCTGCAGAAGGGGAAGAAGCTGCGGAGTGCTGGGCCGTGTGCTGGGGAGATTGCACAGAAGGCATTGGCCGGGGGGGCGTTATTGGCTGCGGCTACGACAACGGCGACGTGAAGCTGTTCGACCTCCGCAGCATGCGTTTGCTGACAGAGCGCAACCTGGATTATGGAGTCTGCGGCATTGCCACTGATAGAGCAGACATATGCCTCAACAAGCTGCTCGTGGCCGCGCTCGAGGGGCGCCTTTTCACAGCTGATCTCAGGACATGCCACCCGGAAGAAGGATACGCCTTTGGAGAGCAGCAGATTTCTGCAGGTAAGCCGCAACCGATTTGCCGAGGGGCTTCAGCCCGTAACTGCAAGCCCTGCAGCTTCAGCAACACGAACTGCACCTGTAGCAGACCCTTGGGATGAAGCTGCGTGCATTTCAAATACCTGGTCCTCCCTCAAGTGACTGGGGGTCCATTGATGAGCCCCCGCCGCTGCTGTTGCATAAAGCTGGGACTACTGCAAGACCCTGTCTGCTGTGGTATCTGCTAAAGAATTGCTGTTGTTTTGGGGTCTTGAGTTCCTCTGTAGGCACCATTTGGGGTGTGTACCCACTCCCTCAAAACAGAGAAATCGCCGCAGCTTCTTGCGGCAGCGGAACGGTGAGGCACCCTTAATTTATGCTGTTTCCTTACTCAACTCCATGCTCTCTCGGGCCTTGTTTGCCGTCGCATAGTGCAGCAGTAGCAGTGGCAACAGCCTCAGCAACAGCTGTTGCCGCTGCTAAAGTGCCTGCTGCTGCTGCTGTTTGTTTTTCATTTGTGCCTGTGGGACCTCTGCTGCTGCCATGGCAGGTGACTGTCCTGCTCTACTCTTACCCCGAGCAGCGCAGCCTGACGGACCCTGAGACTGGCTTAGCCCGTGGGATCGTTGGAACCCAGCAAGTTCTCAACGACGCCGAAGTTAGCAGCCAGCCAGTGGTGGCCTGGGACTGGCACCCTCAGAAGACAGGACTGGCAGTCTGCGCCTCTTTAGACCAACAAATAAGGCTCACAGTTGTTACGAAACTCAACCTCTACTGAACCTAACGAGGCTGGAGTTGCGGGCGCATTTGATCTAGGTGCAGCTGTGGCTGCACTTGCTTGCTCGTGCTCAGTGTTATGCATAAAAGCTGCAGCAGCAATTACAGCAGATTGAGCAGAAAGCTAAGAGCTAAGTGCGCGTAACTCCAACTTGCTGGGCCTGCAGCACCACCAGACTGCTGTCGCTGTTGCCCCGCGAGGACAGCCCTACCCGCAATAGCAGCGCTAAAAAAGGCAAATTCTGAGATAAGATCTGAGGCACCTCTGGGCAGCGGCCGCTGTTGCTGGTGCAACTGCTGCAGTTGCTGCTGCCGCTGGCCCTAGCAATGTGTTGCAAGTCGTTTCAGTTCATGACAATAACCATGCATTTGCGAAACTAGCGCCTTCCAGTTGCGTTAAAAAACCAGTGCAGGCCTCACTTATGCTCCAGACGATGCTGCACGCTGCAGAGGCAACAGGCTGCGCTAGCTGCTGATTTCTGTAGATTTTTGGAGGGTCGTTGCAGCTGCAGCGGCAGAGGACGCAAGGGCCGCCGCTGCTGCGTCACTGGTTGCTGCTGCCTTCCAGGCAGCTGCAAGGGCATCTTTGTGCGCGTCTCTGAGCCTTTGGTGGTGGCGCTGCAGCCAACCAAATGTGTCGGACGGACACAGCCGTTCCAGAAAGTCCCCTAAGTCTTCTCTCAGGCGCCGCACGCGGCGGCTGCGGCAGGTAACAGCAACGCCACCCGCTGCTGCTGCCCCTGCATATTCAAACTGGGGGCCTGCCAGGGACAGACACTGACGCAATTCTGCTGCTGCTGCCGCTACTGCGGGCGCTGCCGCTGCGGCTCTTGCTTCTGGCTGGGGCTGCTGCTTCTGCTCCGCACTGGCGCTGCAGCAGCAGCCGCTGCTGCTGGTATCTGTGCTGGGGCCCCAGTGTTGCGCTGCCCGCAGCTGTTGCTGCTGCTTCTTCTTACACAGTTCCTGCTGACGTTGCTGCTCCTGATCGTCTAATTGCTGCTCTTGCTGCAGCGATAAAGCGGCCTTTACAACGGCGTTGCCCGTGTCAATGAGGACTTGCTGCTGGGCCACATTAAAATCGAAGCACACATCTAGAGGCCCGTCACCATTGTTCACGGCTAACGCCTCTCCTCCGAACTGTTGCAGCAGCAGCAGCAGCCAGTCACTGCTGGCCGTAGTTAAAGAAGTTCCTAGCAGCAAAGCAACAGGGGGCGCACCTGGCACCCACTCCTTTCTGCTGCTTCTACTGCCACTGCTGCTGCTTGGACAGCTGGAAGCAGCCGAGCGGCCAGCCTCTCCGGAATTGTGGTCTGTAGCGGAAGCAGCTGCGGCCTCAGCAACAGCAGTCTCTGCTGCTGCCATGCTTGCACCGCAGCGGGGCAGCAGCCAGTGGCCGGGAGAACAACAGATATTGCATGCACACCTAGCGCCACCCCTGCATGTGAGGTGGAATGCAGCAGCAGCGCAGCACTTGCTGCTTGTGCTAGTGGCGTCGCCGGAGCAGCAATGGCAGGTGCTACAATGTGTCACGAACTGCTGTTTCTTGACGAGTGCAACAGAGTCTTTTAGGGAGGTCCCTGCTGGAGACGGCTGATCGTGTTCACCGCTAGCAGCAGCAGCAACAGCAGCAGCAACCGGCTGCTGCAAGACGCCACGCACTGACGGCCGCTGTAGCTCAGCTAGCCGGGGTGGAGGCGCCTGCTGCTGGTCTGGCTGTAGCAGCAAAAAGCTAGGGTCAAACAATCCTTGAGCTGCAGCTGCTTCAGCTGCTGCAGCAGATGCAGCGCCGCATTTGCCCGTAACAGCAGCAGCGGTAGCAGCAAGCAGCAACGCTCTGTTGAAACCTTCAGCAGCAAATGCCGCGTGGGGAGAAAAAAGGCACTCATCAAAAAGGAGACACAGAGGCAGACAGCAGCTTCCGCATGCAGGACACGCTGGCTGTAGACGCCACCCTTTTGCTGCACCCGATGCAGCTGCTGCTGCTTCCACAGCTGCTGCTCCTTCTACGGCTCCAGTGGCAAACGGAGTAGCTGCTTGAACAACCTTGCCGTCTTTTTCACTTATGGAAACCCACAGGACTTGAGTGTGGTGCAATGCTGCGTCGAACTGAAAAGGGCATGCAGCAGGCTTTTGCTGCTGCTGCTGCTGCAGCATATGGCCAACGCACCTGAAGAAAAACACGTTCCCGTGCAGTTCAACGAGCGGAAGGAACGAGGGCAGATGAAATAAAGAATAATTCAGTGGAAACGCAGCAGCAGCAGCAGCAGCAGTGGTTATGGACCCGGTTGATGCTGCTGCAGCTGCTACTGTTGCTGCTTCAGCGGCGTTTGGGTCAACAAAGGCACCAGGTGCTGCGGCGGCTCGTACCGCGGCAAGAAGCCCATTCTCCATAGTAACGAGACAGCACTGCTGCTGCTGCTGTTGCTGCTGCCTTTCGGGGCCCTTCCGTTCAAAACTTTGTTGCTGCTGGTGGCCCCTGAAGTAATTCTGCTGCGGCAAAAAAAGGCGAAGGGCAGACTCGGGCGCAGCAAAGAGAGACAGCAGCAGCAGCAGCGCATAACGTTCCAAGTTGTCGACGTTCTGTGTCAGCAGCAGCAACCGCTTTGGCTGCTGCAGCAGCAGCAGCGCCAACACAAAGTGCGACAGCGACGGGAAGGACTGCGCGTACAGTCCAGGAGGGTGTGCTGCAAACCAAAAGCGCGTCATCCTGATGCAGCAGCAACAGCAGCAGCAGCAGCAGCAGATCGAGAATGCACTCATGCTCAGCACAGGACAGCACTGCAGCGATTCAAACGGGAAAACGTGAAACACAGGCAACTGCTGTGCCTGCTGTGGCTGCTGCTGCTGCAGAACAGCAGCAGCAGCCGCAGCAGGCACAGCAGCTGCAGCAGCAGACATCACAGCCGTAGGTGCTGCAGCTGACCAGTCAGCGGGAGACTCCAAAGCTTTAACTACTGTAGCCTGCTCCGAGCTAAAAGCTCCCCATACGCCTGAAGATGACACGCGCTGCTGCTGCTGCTGCTGCTGCTGCTGCCCTCGTTTAGAATACGGCCCTGTTTGCTGCGTCCCCTTGGGAAAACGCTGCTTTCGTTGCCGCTGCTGCTGCTGCTTCCGGTACAAGGGGATTCCGCTTTTGCTGCCGAGCCCTGCAGCAAGTTGAAACAAACAGAAGCAGCAGTAGAAGCAGCCACACTAGCTCATGCTGCGTGGGTGGCAGGAGAATCGAGAAATCCAATAACTGCAGCAGCAGCAGCAGCAGGACAAATGGCAAAGACGCCAAAAAACAGCAGAAGCAGCAGCATGTCTTCGTCGACCGCTAGTCTACCAGCTCCTGTAAGAATAATAAGGGGGTGGGGGCAAAAGGGATCAAAAAGCAGTTGCTGCATCGTGCTGTTGCTGCTGGTGCTGCTGCTGCGCGTGCGGCCCTGCAGCGGCTCCTGGTCTTGAAGCTTCATCTTCCTCTTTGACAGACTTTGTCTGATGCTGCTGCTGCCCCTGGCCCTGCTGCTGCTGCTACCTACTGATTCTGCTGCTGAGTATGCTTGTGCAGCTTGTGCCTCCTTCTGGATGCAAAGAAGCCTTGCATGGTAGCAGCAGCAGCAGTAGCTAATCCCGTGCCACGCATAGAAAACAGAAATCCTGTTTACGAAGAGAAGCTGCTGTCAGCCTTGAGGGCGAAGGGCCCCATGCAGCAGCTGGTCACCTGCTGCGCCCAGTCCAGATCAGCAAATCGGCGATTTACGGGGCTATTCTTGCTCCTAATGCCATTTCTGGGCCTGGCTTGTCTCAGGTTAAGAGAGAGAAAGGCTTCAGAGAGTGCTTACAGCAGCAACTGCGAGAGCGCCTGCTCCAGCTGGAGCGGCTACTGGACTCGAGGGGCCCCTGCACCTACAAGCTCGGCATACTTGGGGGGCCCATCTGGAACAGAGGAGTAACGAGTAGCGAATCTGTTTAAAATGTAAAGTTTAAATTGTTCAAATTTATTTTAGTTCATTCCGCCGTCCATAGGACCGTTCCAGACACAGGATCAGCAACAACTGCTGTTGCAGCAGCAGCTGCTGCTCCCGCTGAGCGCAGCGCAACAGAAAAAGTCCGTTGCAGCGTCGCGGCTTCACGGGCCGCTGCTCCAGCAGCAGTTTGTCTTATCCTCTTGTTCGATTGTTTTGGTGCTTACTACCAAATTTATTCTGCTGCAAGGCCGCAGCTGCACGCTGCGTGCTGCAGCGTGACTGCGGCAGCAGTTAAAGCAGCACCAGCAACAGCAGCAACTCCAGTCGGCGGCGCCCCTCCAGTAGGAATCAGGGGAAAGGAGACGCTTTTTTGTGTCCTCTGTTGCTGAGTGCGATTTGCAAGGGATTACTGCTCTCGGAGGAGCCGCTGCAGCGAAAGAAACACCAGATCGGTAGCAGGAAGCAGCAGCATCACCACCTGGCTGCTTCTGCTGCTGCAGCACGGCCACGAGGGCGAACAACTGTAGGACGTGCTGTCTGCTGTCCATTTCTGGCTGTTGTCTCTGTGCTTCGCCCAATCCTGGCGAGAGTTGGCGGCAGCAGCAGGAGGCTGAGCAGGTTCACCAAGAGCAGCAGCAGCGACAGCTTCTGCTGCTCACACAATGGAGGGTTCTCCTTTGGAGTTCACCTGGGCGGGCCGAGCACTCCTTGCTGCTTCCGCTAGCAGGGGCAGTCACAGCAGCAGCAACCCTGCAGTGCATCCAACGTCCCCCGCACTGGCAGCAGCAGGAGGAACAGTTGCAACGGGAGCAGCAGCAACTGGCAAACAGCGCAAGCCGCACATCTTCAGTTTGATTGACGAAGCTTTCCTGCGCGCTGCTGCTTCCCTCTATCAGCAGCAGCAGCGGCGAGTGGCGCAGGAGCATATCTCCCAGGGAGAGGAGCAGCGGGAGGGGCCACAGCTGACGGATCGGCAGCAGGAGCAGCAGCAGCAAGAGCGGAGGGAGCAGCAGCAGCACAGTGAGCACCAGCAGCAGCAGCAGCCGCAGCAGGGGCTCGATGATGCAGCGCGCAGCCTCTTGTCGTTTAGGGAGCTGCTGCCTCGAGAAGCTGCTGATGGAGAGACGCCAGCGGCTTGCCTCTTCCTCGACAACACATGTGCTGCTGCTGCTGCAGCGCAGCAGCACGTTTTGCTGCCTCCTGTCCATGCTGTCCTGCTCCTGGGACCCTCAGGCAGCCCCAAAGCAGCGCTGGCTGCCGCTGCTATTAGCTACTGCTTCCATAAGCTCCAGAAGGCAACAGCAGCGGAGTCCGAGGATCCAGACGCAGCAGCAGCAGCAGCAGCAACAGGAAGGAGAGAAGCAATCAGTTCTATCAGCGACTTTATAAACAGAATTTGCAGGGCCTGGTCATTCCTGGTGCGAGGGCTTACCTCCGTGGCATCCCCGCACTACAGCAGCAGCAGCAGCAGCAGCAAGTGGTTCTCCCAGGCCTGTGTCTCGACACAGTTTGCTCTTCGCGCCAGAAGCGGGTCAGCAGCACCCCGAGCAGCAGCAGCAGCAGAAACAGCAGCGGCAGCAGGTGCTGCAGCAGGTGTGGCGAGCGTCCCTGAGTGCCAGGTGTACGTGCACCCTCTATTCCTCGCCGCTGACAGGGCTGCTGCTGCGCCGGTGTTTGGTGCTGCTGCTGCAGCAGCAGCTGCTGCTGTTGATGACTCCGCATCATTTGTCCTGCTGCAACTTGTGAGGACTGCACTCCTGGAGGCCAGCAGGGAAGCAGCAGCGAAAACAGCGGGCGCAGCTGCTGCTGTTGCTGCTGCAGCTGCGTCAGTGCCCAGCGAAGCACCCAACGCTGAAGGTGCCGCGGCAGCAGAAGCAGATTTTGACCTTTCGAAAACGCGGGCGAGCGAAGCAGCAGCAGCAGCAACAGCAGCTGCTGCTGTTGCGACGCTGCTGCAGCAGCTAGCTGCCCCGGAAAGGGAAGAAGCCTCATGGCCTTTGACCTGGGGAACTGTTAGCAGTATTTTGTCTATTTTAGGTGTTTGTTGCGAAGTGAAGCAGCAGATAGCCAGAGGGCTAATTGTTGCTGCTGCTCTACCCTGTATCTCCTTCACGCCTCCATCAGGCCACAGCAAACTTCAAAACAGAAGTGCTGCTTCAGTAAGCCGTTTGCTGCTGCTGCTGCTGTGTCACGTAGGGTGCGGAGCTCTAATATGCGTGGAGAAGCATTCTCTTATTGCTAGCGCCCTCTGGTTTGCTGCAGTTGCTGATTTTGCTCTTGTGCAGAGTACGAAACCTTACTTGCTTGTTACTGCTGACCGCTGTTGTTGCTGCTGCTGCTGCTCGTGATCTTGCTGCTGCTGCAGGTGGTGAGGGATTTTTTCTTTTTCTGTTGTTTGGAGGCTATGGGGTCAGGGGCCGACGATTTGGAAAACTTGTTTGTTTCTTCGCCATTCTTGTGCTTCGATTCCGACCTGGCCCCTATTGCAGCAGCGCGGCGCGCTGCTGCTGCTGCATCTCAGGTGTACAGACACCTGGTGGGGTGGGTAGCAGAGCTTGGGGGGCGTCAACTGACAGCCCTCGCTGCTGCAGTGCAGCAAACACCTGCAGCGGCTCCACAGGGTGAAGATTTTGTGCTGCCTTGCTGCTGCAGCACCTGTTCAGACTCCAGAGAAGCAGCTGCAGCAGCAGCAGCAGGGGGCACGGCAGCAGAAGCAGCACAAGCTGAGACGCGAAGGCCGCCGGAGTGCCTGTTTAGCTCTCTCTCGAGCCACTTTAGGCCGCGCCCATCCTCGCAGTCAGAGCTTGGAAGAGCAGCAGCTGCAGTAGTGCTGCTGGAAACTGTGGACTTCCTGCCAGATAGTGAGGAGGACGCCACAGCAGCAGCAGCAGCAGCAGCAGCAGCAAGCCATGCGCCGCGCTTCTTCTCAGCGGGCCTGAGTCGCCTCTGTAGCAACTTTTTGAACGAGAAGCTGCTGCAGCACATGCAGCAGCAGCTGCTGCAGCAACTTTTGCAGCAGCATTCCGAGCAGCGAGTACTCTCACCTAGAGAGACCGCTGAACTGCATCAAGGCATGGAAGAATTGCTGCAGCAGCAAACGCTGCAGGAGCAGCAACTGCGTAGACACCAGGGACACCAGCAGCCCAGCTCTGTCTTTAGCTCTGGAGAGGAGGAAGCGGCATTGCCGGCTTTGGCGCTGCTGGAGGGCCGCAGCAGCAGCAGCTCCAAGAAGCAGCGGCAAATTAGCGTGTTTGGGTTGCTCTGTGATGCTGCAAGGTCTCCAATAATCAGAGACGAGCAGAGGGATCAATTCTTCTTCCAGAAGCTGCAGCAGCAGCTGCCTGCAGCAAATTTGGCGCTCTGCCGCAGCGTTAGCAGCAGTAGCAGCAACACAGACAGCTCTTCTCCTCTTTCCCTAACTCTGAGACATGCGTGGGGCAAGAGTACATACACTGTGGATGGTTTTGCTGCTGGGGTTGTTCGCTGCAGCACAGCAGCAAACAGAGCGCTGGTGAACTTGTCTCCTCCGCTGCTGCCGTGGCTGCTGCAGCGCCTTGCCGGAGCTGAAGGCAGCAGCAGAAGCAGCAACAGCAGCTGGCTGCTGGGGGCGACGCCTTCGCTTCCTGCAGCTGCAGCAGCGCTTCTGGATTGTCTTTCACCCCCTAAGTGCAGCTGTTCTTTTGCCGTTTGTTTGCCGGCCACTGTGCTGCAACAGCAGCTGCTGCAAAGGAGACTTTTGCTGCCGCAGCACGCGCTCCTGCAGCGACAGTGGTTCCCGGTGTCTGTACACCTGAAGACTGTGGAAAAAGCCGCAGCGGAGCTGCTGCTGCGAAATGGCCATCCTGCACCGAACAGTCCGGCTGCTGCTGTTGCAGCGGTAGCTGCATTTGTTGCTGCAGCAGCAAGACTGCGCAACAGTGAAGCCTCTTTGCCTGCTGCTCTTACTGAAACAGAGTGCAAAGCCGCCACTTCAGAAGTAGAGACAGCTGCAACAGCAGCGGAAGCTGCAGCAGCAGCAGCAGCAGAGGCGCAGCGAGAACAATCGGCGAGGCCCTGGAAATTGGGCACCTCTGCAGTGTTCCTGTCTAGCAGCGCAGCAATGCAGCTGCTCGAGGTGCAGCAGTGGCTGCAGGATGAGGGAGAGGGGGAGTGGATGGCAGCGGCAGCGGCTGCAGCAGCGGCTGCTGCAGCTGCTGCAGAGAGGCGCCAGCAGGTCCGCGCTGCGATGCGGTCGAGCATCTTGTGTGTTGCTGTTTTGGAGAAGCTGCGCAAACGCAGCAGCAGGAGAAAAGCCCGCGAGGCAGCTGCAGCAGAGGCAGCAGCAGAAGCAGCAGCAGCAGCGGCTGCAGCCGAAGCGAAAGCAGCGACGGAGACTTCAGAACTCAGCGATGCGGCACCGTCAGAGACGCAGCAGCAGGTCGAAGCGCCGCAGCAGCAGCAGCGAATGCCGCAGCTGCTGCTAGTGGGGAGGCGCGTGGACGAGCCACCTCCCAGATCTGCTGCAAGTGCTGCTGCGGCTGCTACGCTGTCCGAGAACAGCCGCATCCGCAAAGTGCTGCGCACTCAGAACCAGGCTCGGGATGACCTGGAGCAGCAGCAGCAGCAGCAGCAGCAGCAGACGGGCATAGAGGGACGGATGCAGCTGCATAAGGCGCCGGAGGAGGGTCAGTTACAGCGGCAGCAGCAGGTTTCGCGCAGAGCAGCAGAAGCACAGTCTGCCCTGCACGCCAGCAGCAGCAACAGCAAAGCTGCAGAGCAAAGCCAGCAGCTTTCTGTGAAAGCATCTGAAGGCGAAGCAGCTGGTGAAGGAAGCTGCGACAAAGCGGCAACAGCAGCAACAGAAGCAGCAGCAGCAGGAGCAGCCGCAGCTGCAGCAGACCCCGGACAGCAAGAGGCAGCTGCGACGGTAGCCCGAAGTAACCAGGCGCGGTCGCAGAGACAAAGGCGGCAACGGAGACGCCGTGCCTCCCGAGCAGCGTCCGCAGCAGCAGCAGCAGCGGCAGCAGCTAGCGCCCCTGCAGCAGTTTCAGTCTCGCACCACCCCAAATTCTACCCAGTCCCCCCGCCCCCTCCACCATATCCGCCCCCTCCTGCATACCCCCCACCTCCTCCCATCCCTCCCCCGCAGCTGCAGCGGGTGCCACTGCATGCGCTGCAGCATCAGCAGCTGCTGCTGCTGCAGCAGCAGCTGCGGCATCTTCCAGCTGCAGCGCAGCCAGCCATGTTTGCACCTCACCGGCAAGAATTGCATCAGTATCCTCAGCAGCAGCTGCAGTGGCTTCCCGGCGGAAGGCAGCAGCAGCGGCAGCAGCACCGCAGTGCTGCTTACAGAGGCAGGCAGCCGCCGCCGCCGCAGCAGCAGCAGGATCAGGCGGTACTACCTCTAGAGCAACAGCAAGTGAAGTTTTCCTTGCGCGCAGCTTACAAAGACTCTCAGATGACTGATTCGTATCCGCAGCAGCAGCAGCAGCAGCTGCACTACCAGAGCTCCGACCCACGTTCTTCCTCGCAACGCTTCTATCCTCACTCTCGCACGCCGCCTCCGCCGCCGCAGCCGCCGCAGCAGCAGCAGCGACAGCAGCAGCAGCAGGCGCAGCGGCCACGAAGCCGCGCTGATATGTGATGGCTGCCTTCTTTGAAGAGATGCTGCAGCAGTGGCGTAAGACTTTTTCTTTGCTCCTCCCCCCTCCTCGCTGGGGCCCCTTGGGGGTCCCCTTGGGGGGCCCCTGGGGCCCTGTGGCTGGGCGTGAGTTGATGTGTCTAGTTTGCGGCGAATTGCCAGCGTTGTTCTGTTGAGTTGTCTTTCTTTCGGACTAGATAGCCTGCTCCTGCATGCTCTGCTCTAAGAAGCAGCAGCAGAAGCAGCAGCAGAAGCAGCAGCAGAAGCAGCAGCAGCAGAAGCAGCAGCAGCAGCACGTTTTTCTCCGTCTGCATCGCCGTGGTGCAGTTACCAGCCAGCGCTTTGTCTCGCCGGCAGCGACGGGTGTTTGTTTCCTGTTCTCTTGTGTTGTTAATTATTTAGTGCAGCAGCAAAATTCTGCGGCGCAGTGACTTGTAAATGGGCACGAGATGCCCTCTTGTCTCCTCGCGAGAGCCCACTGAGGTGTACGTACGCCTCAGCACGCAGCGTCTCACTCCGTCTTGTCGGTTTTGTTGTTGACCCGGTTAAATTTCATTTAGTTTGTCACTGCTGCTGCTGCTGCCGCGCTTCCCGCTGCAAGGGCGTCTCTGCCTGCTGCGCTGCTGATTCTGCTGCTGTGGGGCCCCCCGAGGGGCGCATTTCGTGGCTGCAGCTCCTGCATCCCCGCGCTTGGCTTGGCAGCCACAAGTGCAGCAAAATGGGTTAGCATCGTTTCATAGAGCACAGCGTGGCGGCTCGTTGTGACCAGTGGTCCACTGGACTGCTGCCCCAGCAGCTACGTGGCTGTGAGGTGTGCGTACAGTCGCCCTAATCGCCAACCAGACGCAGCAGCAACAGGAGCAGCAGCAGCAACAGGAGCAGCAGCGGCGGCAGCAAGTACACTGAAAAGCTCCAAAGCCCTGCTGCGTGCCTGGCAACAATTGGGAGTCAACTGGAGCAGCCGCAGGCCGCCTGTGAAGAAACACCTTGTGTTCGGCAACAGCAGCAGAGGCAATACTCGCAGCAGCAACACCAGGAGCAGGAGAGGTCAGCAGCAGGAGGACCCTCGCAGTAAGGCTCGCGCTGCAAGAAGGCGACAATAAACTCTACAGCAGCAGTGGCAGCAGCAGAAGTCAAAAAGCTTTGACAGCTGCTGCAGCCAAAAGCTTGGGCGCCATTTGGCCTTAAATCATTCCCACTGGAGGCACCTCACTGGTGCTGCTGCTGCTGCTGCTCGTGGCCCAGCCTTCTTGTGTTGGTGCTGCTTGATCTGCCACTGTATACAAACCGTCAGGTTACATTTTCCTTCACCCTCTTCTTCAATGAGCTAAAGTAAGCACAGAGCTCCTGTCCTGAGCAGGAGAAGCTGGCTAGCTAGCCAGCCAACTGCGGCTAGCTGGCAGCTAGCTGGCTTGTTTTTGTTTTCTTGAGCTGGCGGCACAGAAGCTCTGTGGCTCAACTTATGATTTTAGGGGGTTGGGTCTCGGCAGCAGCGAGGTCGCGTAGGTGCAACGGCAGCTGCTGCTGCTTCAGAGACGAAACAAAACCTTTTTATATTTGATTTTTTCCCCCTGTGAACTGCTACGAGCTGCGCTGATGTTCCGGAGGGGAGGCTAGGCTGTTGTTGCTGCTGCTGCTGCTGCTGCTGCTGACACTGCTGCGAAGACTGCTCACCCTGGCAGGTTCTGCCTGTCCCACTCCGCAGGGCGTTGAGCCTCAACAGAAGCAAAGCCATCAACAGCAGAATTAATAACTCCACACATTGTCGCTGCAGCAAAAGTCTCAGCGGTAGCAGCAGCAGCAGCAGCAGAAGCCCCAGGAGCAAGGCACAGCCGCAGCCGACAACTGGCAGCGACCAGCCCTACCCAATACTGCTAGCAAATGCTGCTGTCTTTTTAAGTGAAACCCAAGAGGTTTTTTGTTTCTTTGTGATGCTGCAAAAGCTGCAGCAACGGCAGCGCCCGAGCAGCTCTTGGGCGGGCAACGTCACAGCAGCAGCGGCAGCTGCGTCACTCGGAAGCACAAGAAGGTTACAGCATATGCTGCTTGTCTCCTTGTGGCCCTCAACATTCTCTGCAGCTCCGACGGCAGCAGCAGCAATTTACAGGGGCAGCTCTCCAGGCTGCCCATTGCCGTTCGTCCCTGACGACGGCATCGGCGGCAGCTGCTGCAGCAGTAGCAGCTGCAGCACCATTTGCAACTGCAGCAGCAGCAGTCGGAGCAAGAGCTGCAGCAACAGCACTTGGAGCAGAAGCTGCAGCAGCTCCGGCAGCTGCTACTTCCATGTGCGGCGACTCGGCTGTGCAGTCCCAGCAGCGGCGGCAGCACCCCCGTGACAGCACAAGCAGCAGCAGCAGCAGCTCCCTCAGTGGCAGCAAAGAGGTCAGCAACAGCAATAGCAGAAGCAGCAGCGGCTGCTGCATCAAAAGTCACTTCGGTCGCAGGGGCCTCTGCCTCATAACCCAAGAAGTAGAAGCAGCAGGAGCATCAGCTGCCTTGCTTCAAGTGGGTGCAAGTTGTGAACCATGGACAGCCAAATGTCTCATTAAGATTCAAGTATGGCCCAAGCAGCAGCAGCAGCAGCAGCAATGCTGAGTAGACAGAGCGTCGCATCCCATGGAGGTCTGGAGCAGCAGTGGTCTGCTGCTGCTATTCCGGAGTCCTTCCAGAGCAGCAAAAGCAGCACCTTTGTCCAGCAGCAGCTCAGCAGCGAAAGCCGAGCACCAGCAGCAGAGCGATCCGCCGCGCCCCCAACAGCTGCTGCTGCTGCTGCTGCTGCACCAGCAACAGCCGACAACAAGCAGCAGCAGAGCCTCTCCGTTTCATCTCTTGTTGGAGCCCTCGTGCCGCTTCCTGTGCGCCCCCCGCCATCTTCCTCCTGCGGCCATTCAGGCTTTTGTGCTGCTGCTCCTGCTGTTGCTGCTGCTGCTGCTTTGCCGCCGCTGGTGCGAATCGTTGCGGTGTCTGCTCTGCTGACATCCCCTACCTTTTGCTGCAGTCAGGCAATTTCTCAGGCTGAAACAGCAGCAGCAGCAGCAGCAGATGCGGCAGCAGAAACAGCAGCAAGAGCAGAGGCAGTTGCTGCTGCTGCGGGGTCCTTCCAAAAGGGCAGCAGCAACATTGAAACCCCACAAGACAAGCAGCCGCAGCAGCAGGAAGCAGCATTTTTGGGGTCCGCTGGGGCGGAGACGGCAGCAGAAACTGCTGAGGAGTCTGGCGCAGCAGCAACAGCAGCAACAGCAGCAGCCACAGCAGCAACACTGCAGCACACAGTGTCTGCTACCCTAACGGATGACTGGCTCACAAGAGGAGGGGAGAGCGCAGCAGCAGCAGCAGCTGCTGCTGCAGCTGCAGCTGGTGCTGGGGCCGGTGGGCCCTTCGTTTACGCTGCTGCGATCCATGACTGCGTCAGTATGTGCTGCAGCAGCAGCAGCACCAGGCAGCACGCTGCTCTGCGGCGCTGTGTCTTTCTGCTGCAAGTGCCGTGGCAGCTGACTGTACGGTTCGTAGACAGAGTGACAGTAGCGCGATCGTTTGCCGCTGCTGCTGCTGCTGTGGCTCCTGCTGCACCTGCCGCCCGCTGCAGCAGCAGCTGGGACGATGCTCTCCCTGCGTGGTGCAGAGGCAGCAGCAGCCACGACTTCCTTAAAACAATGCTAGGGCCTGGGGCTTCTCGGATGCCATGTGAAGTGCGCTGTGTCCCGCTGCTGCCTGCTGCTGCTGCTGTAGGCAGCAGAGGCGACGGGGCGCTGGAGGGCTGCTGCAGCAGCAGCTCGCATAATTCGTCTCACCGCCTTGGCCTGGGAATCTGCAGCAACAGCAGCAACAACAGCTTGTGTTCGCTGGCTTCGGCCAGGGGCGTTTTGGGGCCTTTCAAGTGTGTTTGTGCTGCCTCCACCACAGCAGCAGCAGCAGCACAGCAGCAGCACCAACAGGGCCTCTGCAGCATCCCCTTATCTTCTCGAGCTCTCCCGCTGGTGCTGCAGGACTGCTGCAGCAGCAGCAGCTGCTGCTGCTCCAAGTCGTTACGTTTGGGCCCTCCAGGGGTACCCTGCCGCCCGCCGGATTTGTGCTGCTGCTGCAGCGCAACGAACAGCAGCAACTGCTGCGGCGGCGTTCGCCTGCTGCAGCAGGCGAAGCTGCTCTGCTGCTGCCAGCACACCGAGTACATTGTTGGGGCTGCTCTTTTGGGGCCTTCTGCTGTGTCCCCGCTCTTGCTGCTAGCTACTGGCTGCAGCAGCAACACGTACCTCTGGTCTTTGCATTCTCCCACGCTGCTGCAGCTATGCGGAAGGATATATATGCCGCCTCTGCAGCTGCAGCAGCAAGGGGATCAGCAGCAGGAGGTGCAGCAATACAAATACGCACTGCTAGAGAGCGATGAGAGGCAGCTGCAGCACTCGCGTGTTGCCTTCGGCTTTGAGTCTTCCTCTCCCTTTGCTGCAGTGCCGAACATGCATGTCCTCTTTGTGTATCTGCCCTGGTCTCATCAGCAGCAGCAGCAGCAGCAGCAGCAGCAGCCGTGCGTGGTAGGAGCCTTCATAGTAGACGGGCTGGCAAGGGGGGCCCGGGGTCTGCCTTCGCTGCAGCAAGTAGCAGCAGCAGATGAAATTCCCCTCTCGTCTTTTCATGTTGATGATATATCGGAGGTCGTTCTTGCGGAGCCCAACCTTTGGAGTGAGTTCGCTGCTGCTGCTCTGGCTGCTGCAGCATCTCGCGCTGCTGCTGCTGCGCCACTCCTGCTGCAGGTCTTTTTGTTGCTGCTGTTGATGCAGCTGCTTCTACTTCTTCTGATAAAGGCTTTTGTTGCAGCTTCTCCCTAACGTGCTGCGTTCTTAAGTCATGCTGCTTTTCCTGCGAACGCAAAAGGTGCTGCTGCTGCTGCTATTCGCACTGCTGCCAACTAGCACTGCCGCCGCCAAGTGTTTCCAGTGATGTTTTGCAGAGTGCTTGCTCTGAAGTGTCGCTGCAGCTGCTGCTGCTGCTGGTGCTGGTGCTGCGGTGTACCTGCAGGCGACATGATGTGCATCTCCGTCTCATCCGCCTCAGAGCTCGACAACTTGCTGGGGGCTCCTGGGGCAGTTTTGGGAGCTGCTGTCTTCGCAGGGGTTCCATTAGCTGCGGGCAGCACTGCAGCAACGCCAGCCTTGCTGCATGCTCCGCTGCCCGCGGGCTCTGGGCTTCCTGCAGCAGCAGCAAGTGCTGCTGCTGCACCTGCAGCGGAGACTCCGCAGCTGCTATGGGGCGCCCTCAGCGGCTTCCTCTCCTGTCTTATTCCTCCCTGCCGCATGCGAGTGCTCACGGCGAAGGGGGACGAGCTGCTGCTGCTGCTGTCTCCGGTCCTGCTGCGCATTACTAAGGACAGAAGCAGCAGCAAGGCGCTGCAGGTGCGCTACGCAGTAAGATGTCTGGCGAGTTCCTCGCTGCTGACTGAGCTGCCCGCGCTGCGCTGCTTCTGCAGTGAGCAGCGGCAGCAGCAGCAGCAGCAATGGGCTGTCGAAGACCTTGGGGTTCTGGAGGGAGACACGGAAACGTTCACTGGCAGCAACGCGAGCAGCATGGAAGCAGACGATGGCGGCAGTCCCTCGGCAGCTACAGCAGCAGCAGCAGAAGCCTCCGCTGCAGCAGAAGGAACTCCTGCAGCGGCGGCGTCTGCAGCAGCAACAGCGGAGACAAAAGGCGGGTTGCTGTTTCGGGGATTCTCGTCGCTGCCGCAGCAGGCTCTGGATCTCGCCTGGTCTGCGGAGACAGGTTTGTTGCTGCTGTGGTCTAGCGAGGGGCTTCGTGGGGGTGTTTCTCCCTTGTTGTCTCTTCAGTCAGCCCCGCTGCAGCAGCAGCGGCAACTGCTGATGCAGCAGCCGCTGCAGCTGGGCTGCAGCACTGCCTCAACAGCACGCCTGCCAGTTGTGTCTTGGGCGTCGTTCCTGCCTGCGTCTTTTCTCGCGCTGCTCCAGCATCAGCAACAGCAGCAAAAGCAGTTTCAGCAGCAGCAGCAGCAGCAGCGACAGGAAGGGCAGCTGCTTCTGCTGGCCCCAACGGGGCGTTTGCCGCTTGTACTTTGTGCAGCAGCAGATGGGCGGCAGCTGCTGCTTCTCCAGGTTGACCCTGCTGCCTCAGTTTTAGGGGTGCAGCAGCTGCAACTGCTGCTGCTGCATCCAGAACGAGGGGAGCCCGTAGGCCACATGGCGGACTTAAACATGGAAGCCATTGTGAATCTTTTCACTGCATCGCAGCAGCAGTTTTATGAGCAGCCACAACATATGCATCAGCAGCAGCAGCAGCATAAACCAAGTCAGCAGGCGCTGCTGCTGGCTGCGCAAATTGTGGAACTGCCCCTTGCTTTGACCTTTCCTCACGCAACGACTTCCTTGCTGCTGCTGCTGACTGTCTCGCTTCCTCCCAAGCAGCGGCAACAGCAGCAGCAGCAGCAGCAGATCGCGGAAAGGGCTCCCTGGTTACTAGTCTTTGCAGTCGATTCACGCTGCAGCATCGTGCAGCAGCAGCAGCATTCGCACAAAGTAGAAGCCGGAACGGGGTTAGCACTTTCGCTAGTTGGAGCCTGGCGAGATGCACGCGGAGCTGCAGCAGGAGCAGCAATTGGTGCTGCTGCAACAGGTGCCTTGAGCTTCAGCAGCAGCAGTTTCTTGCTGGAGGGCCACCAGCTGCCGCTGCAGCAGCAGACAGCTGCTACTGTTTTGACCCCCGAACGCCTCGCTATTGTGTCTCCATTGTGGCTGCAGGAGGAGCAGCTTCAGCAACAGCAGCAAGTGCTTCGGTCCCATTCGGCGCCACTTTTGCTGCCGCCCAAGGAAAAGAGAGTGTGCAGTGCACCGGCAGCAGCAGCAGCAGCAGCAGCAGCAGCGGCCTCACCAGAACATGCTCTGATTTACTGCCTGCGTATCTTCGCCTCGCCAATCGGCAAAAGGCCCTCAGCCACAGATGCAGCAGCAAGTTCAGCAGCAGCAGGAGCAGCACTTTCGCTTCTGGCAGCTGCCAGCATCCCTGGAGAGGGAAGCCGCATTCGCGCAGTTTCTTTGCAGCCCGACAGTCTCGTGCTGCAGTGCAGCAGGACCCTTGCAGCTTTCGTCTTTTCCCTTCGCGCCCTGCCGCTGCTGCTGCCGCCCTGCGCCGCATGCATCGGTAGCAGCAGCAGCAGCAGCAGCGAGTGGGAGCAGCGAGTGGACGAGGGCCTCATTAGCTTGCTGATGCTGCACCCAGACGCGTCTCTTTCCGCCGTCTTGCAGCGCCCAAGTGCTGCTGCCTCGAGCACTTCTTTTTCTGCTGTGGCATTGGCCGGGGACCAAGCAGGAGATGTCTCTTCTTGCTTGGTTCCAGATGGCCGTCTGGCTGTCTTGGTGAAGTCTCAGCAGCAGCAGCAGCAGAGTGCTGCTGCTGCTGCTGTCGCTCCTTATGACCACATTGCTGTGTACCTGCAGGACAGGGTAAACGCTGCAGCAGGAGGTGCAGCACCAAGGGAGTGGCTTTGTGTCTTTGCTTCTTCCCGAAGCAGCAGCAGCAGCACTGCGTGTGTGTATGACGCTTGGTGGTCAAGTGACGGCTCGCTGCTGGTGCAGATGGAGGCGCCGGGTGCTGCAGAGAGCAGCAGTGCCCGCAGCAGCAGCAGCAGCAACTCGTTTTTCTGCTTCCGACAGCTGTCTGGGGAGCTGCTCACTGCAGCACGAGGGGTAGTTCCCGTGGCTGTGTCGGCAGGAAGCGAGGTGTGGGGCCCTGCTTCTGCTGCTGCTATTGAGGCTTTTCGCGCAGAACAGGAAGCAGCAGAGCAGCAACAGCAACAGCAAGTGCACGCGATGACTGCAGCAGCAGCAGCAATTAATGTGGCCATGGCACGTGCAAGGCAACAGCAGCGCCAGCAGCAGCCCGGAGCTGCTGATGCGCAGCAGGTGCAACAATTGCAGCTGCAGCAAAAGCTAGATGCACTAGCCAATATAGAACGGACGACACAAAATCATGGAAGCTGCTGCATGTACAGTCCAGAGGTGCTGCAGCAGCTGCTGCGCTGTGGCTACGCAGCAACAGCACGCTGGTTGCTACTCGTGCTACTGCGGTGTCTGCTAGCTGCGGGGCTACCCCCGACTCCTCCGCAGCAGGAGCAGCAAGAGGCAGCAGCAGAAGCACCACGGCTTGATGCCCCCTTCAGTTTGGAATCCTTAACCCGCGACCCTGAACACCATTTGGCGTCGGAGGCAGGGGAGGTTTGCTGCTGCATATGTGGAGCTGCCATCGCTGTGGGGTCAGCAAGAGCAGCAGCAGGAGCAGCAGCAGGAACTGACGGCGCTGCTGCTGCTGCTGTCTGTGCCAACTGTCAGCCAAAAACGGGCTGCGAGCTTGCGCGGCTGCTGCAGCAGGCCATGGCTGCAGCGGGGTGTCTTTTGACAGATCTTATCTCGCAGCAGCAGGCAGCACAATACCAGCAGGATCTGCTGCAGAATCAGGAGCTCACTGCAGCAGAACAGCACAGGTTGCTGCAGCAGCGCCGCTGCTGGCCCAAAACTGCTGCGGCATACGTACAGTGGGCGCAGCGCTGCCTTCCTTCAGGCCTGCAGCCTTCGCCTGCTGTTGCTGCTGCAGCAGGTGCTGTGGCAGCTGCAGCAGGCCCAGAGAGTCACCTCACACAGTCACGTTTCAGTGCTGGAGGTGACTCACATTGGCAGCAGCAGCAGCAGCAGCAGCAGCCGCAGCGGGACTGGATGGATCACGTAGGCGGTAGTTTCTCGGGTTCCTTGTTTCCAGCTGCAGCAGCAGCATCAGTCACAGCAGGAGCTGCAGCAGCAGCAAACGGCCGCGCTAAGCCTGCTGCTTTTGGTCTTTTTGGACCCGGGGATGAGGGGCCCCTTGGAGCTTCTGAAGATGACCCATTTGATGTCAGGGCACTTCTGGGTCTCAACACTTCAAAGGAGGCCCCCGGGGATACTTCTCAAGAATCATCTGAAGAGGTCCTCGAAGACCGCCCCGCTGCAGCAGTTGCTTCAGTAGCAGCAGGCAGCACAGCGGCAGCAGCCAGTGAGGCTGCAGCAGCAGGGCCACAACAGGCAACCCCGACAGCAGCAGCTGCAGTTCTCATGTCACCTGTCCGCGCTTTGCCCACTAACGATGAATATGAGCAGCTGCTGCAGCTGCTGCAGCTGCCGCTTCCGGGCCTCGCGCTGCCGCCACAGAAGCAGCTACTGCTGCGCTGTTTTATTCGCGTGCTGCAGCAGCTCGACCAGAAGCAGCAAGGGACCTTGCGAACAGCTGCAGCTGCTGGTTTGGCTGCAGACTTCCCTGCTGCTGCCGGCACTGCAGCAGCTGCAGCTGCAGACGTCGCTGCTGCCGCGAGGCAGTTCGCAGCCGCAGGGGACAACAATCACACAAACGAGGCCAACACAAGCAGCACGCCCAACGACATTGAGGGTGCTGCACGGGAAGTTGCTGCTGCTGCTGCTACAGCAGCGACAGCCGCAGAAAGCAGCTTACAGAGCTGCAGCACGGACAGTAGCCGCCAGCGATTTTACACGACGTTGCTTTTGTTACGGGTGTGTCGGCGTTGTATCTGCAGCTGCTGCTCATCATCTTGGCTTCCGTGCTGCTGCTATCTGAGCTGCGCCATTGCTGCTGTTGCTGCTCACTGCATGTGAATGGGGCTGCGCAGCTGTGTCTGTGTGTGTCTCAAGGAAGCGGAGCTCGCCGTTGCTGAGCAGCACAAGCAAATGCTGCAGCAGCAGCAGCAGCAGCAGCAGCAGCAGCAGCAGGCTGCCCAGGAGCGACAGCAGCACCAGCTGCAGGGGATCTCTGGCTCAACCTTCTCCTCCCCGAGCAGCTCATCTTCTTTCGGGCGGCCGCCCCTTTCTGGTGCTGCTGGGCCCTCTGCTGCTGCTGCTGCATTGCCAGCAGCAGCACTGCTCAGCAGCGAAGACATCTGCTGGTGCTTACACGCTGCTGCTGAAGAAGACTTGATGCAGCAGGTGGTGCAGCAGGCGAGAGAAGCCCATCCTGAGCGCCGCCTTGTGTGGCCTCATCTTCGCTTGGTATGTCAGCTGCTTATTCACTTCTGAGAGTTTGATGCAGTTTATTTGCTGCTGCTGCTGCTTCGCTTCCTTTGTTTCTCCTCTTGTACTCTTCACGCATGTCTCGGCTTTCCTGCTGCTCCGCACTCCTGCTGCAGCAGAACCTGCTTCGATGCACCCTGTTGCTCCGAGTTCCTGTTTTTTCTGCTGCTGCTGCTGCAGCGGGGCGTTGGCTTCTGGCTTAGAAGCCCCTCTACTGTCCGGCAGCTGTGCGACTTTCTATTAGCCGACGCTGTCCAATTAGCGGCAGCAGAGCAGCAGCAACAGCAGCAGGGATCGCTCAACTTTCGGGGATCTGGGGAGGAGGGAACAAGTCCGCTTCCCACGGGGGCACCCAGTGCTGCTGCTGGGGCGGGGACTGCTCAGCAGCAGCAGGGGCCTTCAGCAGCAGCAGCAGCAAGCCCTTCTGACTTAGTGGCCTTGTGGGCAGCTGTGAGCGGCAAGAAGAGCCTAATTGTGGCATCCTTCAAAGCCCAAGGCAACGCAAAGGTGAGGGAGCAGCCGCTGCAGCAGCAGTTAGTCGACTTTGAAAATTTTCAAAGTTTCATTGTTCTTGTTTTTTCTTGCATTTCTCTTTTTCAATGTGCTTCTTCTGTTGCATATTTGTTTAGCTGCCTTCCTCTGCTGCGACAGTTCCTCTTTTACAATTTTAAGTTCTCCACATTTTGTTTCTGACCGCTACCTTGTATACTGTGTGTGAGCTTTTTGTGTTTCTGTTTGGCTTCTGCGAGCTCCAGACATTTGGGGTTTAGCTGCAGTGTTGTGATTTGCTGCTGCTACTGCTGCTGCTGCTGCGCGGGCCTGCAGGTGGTGGAGTTTCTGCAGTCCGACTTCGCAGACCCCCGCTGGCGTTCGGCAGCAGAAAGGAACGCTTTTCGCCTTTTGACTCACCGTCGGCCTTTTCTGGCTCTGGCATTCTTTTGCCTGGCCTGCAGCTACAGGGAAATTGCGGATGTTTGCTGCAGGTGACTGCAGCAAAGACACCCCCCGCGCTTTCGTGCTGCTGCTGCTGCCCGCGATCCCCGTGGTTTTCTTGCTTCTTAGGGTCGTAATGCTGCTGCTCCCGATAGACGTGCTGCTGCTGCCGATGCATTTGCTGCTGCTGCTGCGGATGATGTGCCTGCTGTTACAGCAGCAGCAGTTGATGCTGCTGCTATACGTGCAACCTACACAGCAGCAAGAAGCAGCTGGATTCTGGCTGCCGCCGGGCTTAAGGGTGCAGCAGCAGTTGCTGTTTCTGCTCTCTGCAAGCCGGACGCTGCTATGAATCAAGTCCCCAAGGTGCTGCTGCTGCTGCTACTGCTGCTGCTGTTGCTGCGCTGCAGGCTTCTGACTGACACACAGCTAGCCCTCTTCTTGTGTAGAGTCGGCGCGGCCGTCTCCGCTCCCGGGGCGCCTCCTTTAGGGACAGATTATAACGCAGGGGCCCTGCAGCAGCAGCAGCAGCAGCAGCAGCGGAATGCGGCTGCAGCATCAGGCAGCAGGAGCGACTCCTCAGGTCTTGCTGCTGCTGCTGATGGTGCTGCTGCTGATGCAGCCGAAATACGCGGAGACTTTCCCCCAAGTCCACTGGCATGTGATGGCTCTCCTGCTGCTGAGTACAGCAGAGTGCTGCTGCAGAGGCTGCTGCCCACTGCAGCAGCAGAAGGGGATATCTGGCTGCGTTTTTGCTGCTACTGGCTAGCAGGGCACTACTCAAAAGCGTTTGACGCTCTTCTGCCTCCTTATGCTGGGGCCTTGCAGCAGCAGGAGCAGCAGCAGCCCCCGCAGCAGCAGCAGCAGCAGGAAGTGCTACCCTTTAACCCGCGCACGTACTTGCAAGGCGTTCAGCAGCAGCAGCTAGGCAGGCCGTCAAGCCCTTTCGGCAATATGCCGGCAGAAAGAACGGCGTCAGCAGCGGGACCAGCCTCAGGAGCAGCAGCAGCAGCAGCAGCAGCAGCAGAAGATGATAGGGTATATGAGGGAGGCTGCTGGCGTGTCGCGTCTCCTTCTCTGTCTCTCATTCTCTTTCGAGCAGCAATCAAGCAGACTTTGCCGATGCGCCGAGCGCAGCAAAAGCACAAAGAGAAACACCTGGAGCAGCAGCGGCAGCAGAGTTCTGTACTGGAGTCTTTCTATGGAGTTGACGAAAGCATGAGAAGCAGATGCACCAGCCACACGAGCAGCAGCAGCAGCTGCAGCAGAAGCAGCAGCAAGAGGTGGGGCAGCCCTGTTGAAGGCTCACGGACAGCTTTTGCTGCAAGTGGGAGCCGCAGCCGCAGCAGAAGGTTTAGCAGAACTGACAGTTTCTTTGCGTCACTCCGAGACCTTCCTGCAGCAAACAGCGGCGACACCAGCAGCAACAGCAACAGCAGCAGCAGCAGGGCGAGGAAGTGCCGCATTTGCTGGTGGGGTTTTGTGGACCCAGCAGGTGCAGCAGAAAGTGACATGTACCTGTTGAGCTGTCTATACACTCGAGACAGGCAGCCATTCCTCGCCGCCGTTGCTGCTGTCTCGCTGCTGTCGCTGCGGGCTTCCCGCTGCGCCACTTTGAAAGCCTTAGATGAAGTATTTTCTCCAAGTAGTTCAGAGGAAGCTCCTGAGCAGAATGCGCTGCTGCCAGACGCGGCACTTCCAACGATTTGGGGGGCTCTGCATGCGTTTGCTGCTGCTGCAGCCCCACCCTTGCTCTACTCTGCTGCGCTGCAGCAACAGCAGCAGCACCAGGGAACCTCAGCTGCATCTGTTTTCAGGCTCCTTGACTTGCAGCCAAGCCTGCTGCTTCTGCTGACAGCTCCCGCGTGGCAGCCTTTAGATGGCGCCCATCGCTGCAACCACAGCGATAACAACAACAACAGCAGCAGCAGCAGCAGCAGCTCAGCTTCGCTGCTGCGAAACAGCACGGACAGCCAACACCCACAAGTTCTGTGTCTGCCCACTGACGTTACTGACAACGCCTTGCTGATGCTGCTGTCATCTTTGGATTTGACAATTGAGCTGTACAGTCAGTCCGCGCTGCTGCTGCTGTCGCCGCTGCTGTCGGGCATTCGCTGCAGCAGGAAGGCGCTGTTGTCTCACTGCCCCTTCCGTCCTTGCTGCAGCTCGTCAACAGCAGCAGCAGCAGCAGAAGAAGTGCAGGAGGCCTTGTCGCTCCCAGCCGAAGCCAACGCCACAGAGGGCCCCAACAGCGGCTCCAGCACGCCAGTCTTAACACCAAGAAGTCAAGAAATGCTGCGGGGGTCAAGTGGGCGTTCGCTGCAGCAGGCTGCTGCTCGTCTTTCTCTGTCTGTGTGTCTTCGTGTTGCGGCTCCTGCTGCTGCTGCGAAGAGAGTGGCAAGGTGCAGCAGCAGCTGCTGCGGCAGCAGCAACCCCAATCACAAAAGCAGCAACGGCGGCTCGGCCACGCGTCTACAATGCCCATGGGCAGTGCATTCAGCGCTGTTTGATTTGCTGCAGCAGCAGCAGCAGCGGCGTGGGGCACGGCGCCTGCTGGCAGCAGCAGCAACAGCAGCAGCAAAAGGTGCATCGCCATCGCCTTCCTCCTCCTCACAGTCACTTGCTGCACCGGAGGGCCCTCTTCCTGGAAACTCCTTAGAGACGGAAACAGACAGCGTTTTTGTTGCTGTCTCCTCTCAGCTTGTTGCGCTGGCTCACGCGCAGCTGCTGGCAGCAGCGGAAGCAGCAGCAGATGCACGCAGAATTGCTGCTGCTGCAGCTGCAGTGCAGAACCAGCAGCAGCAGGTCTTGCATGAAGAGGGGTCCTTCAGCATCTCGGTTGCCGTGGCAGGCCTCACACTGGTGCCATCCTGCAGCACTTCAGCTGCTGATGCTGCTGGGACTTCAGCTGCCGGTTCTGCTGCTGCTGCAGATGACTCCCTTTCCCATTTCGGCATGCCGGTGCTGCTCCCGCTGCTGCTGCAGCTGCTGCGAGACACCCTGGAGATGCCGTCTATACACCCCAAAGTCTTGGGAGTGCCTGCGCTGTATTGCTGCCTGAGCTCCTGCGTCAGCGAGCTGCAGCAACAGTTGCAGCAAGAGTGTTGCTGCTGCAGCTGCAGCAGCTGCTGCACTTGCAGCTGCAGCAGCGACAGCGGGTGTGGAGAAGCTGCATTGTCGTTGCTGGAGCTGCGGCGGCTGTACAGTGTTTCTGCTGCCTGCTGCTGCGGCTTGGCCTTGAGCTTATTTTCGTGCATGCCTTCTGTCTTCTCCTCCGACAGCAGCATGCTGCTGCAGCACATGCCATCTGCAGCAACTGCGCCGGCAGCAGCAGCAGCAGCGCCTCTGGGCTCAGAGGGTCCCGCATTGAAGAGAAGCAGCAGCAGCATTGGCAAGCCGCATGCAGCCGTTCTGTCTAGAAGCAACAGCAGCAGCAACAACAGCAAATGCGAGGAGGACAGAATGCTTTTGCTAGCACATCAGGTGGCAAAACTGCTGCAGCTGATTCTTTCCAGGCCTCGATGTCTGCTGCTGCAGCAGGATGTGCTGAAGCTGCTGCAGCAGATCCTGGAGCCACGCTGGGTCGACATTCCCCACACAACTGCAGCTGCAGCAGAAAGAGGAGGGGCAGCGGCAGCAGCAGCAGCGTCAGCGCCTGCATTTGCTCTTGCTGCTTGTGTTGCAGTTAGAGTGTTCGAGTTTCTCGTGGAAGCAACGCAAGCTGTGCAAACAGAGACTCAGCGAACAGCAGTAGCGCTGCTGGGGCAGCAAGCTATGCTACTGCAGCAGCACCAGCAGCAAGCGCAGCAACGGCAATATGCGCGGCAGCCTACAATCTCTAATTTGCCTCTGCACCATCAGCAGCAGGACTCTACAACGGCAGCACCTGCAACAGCAGCTGCAGCAGCAGCCGCAGCAGCAGCAGCTGAAGAGGCCTACTCCCTTTGCAGCAGCTTTTATTGCCTGAATTCGTCTCTTGTTGAGTTTCTTGGGACACAGCTGCGGCCTGTCTTCATGCGCTCTCTGCTGCCTGCTGCTGCAGGGCTGCTCCCGCTGCTGTGCGACTCGCACACGCACTCCACTTCAGCAGCAGCAGCAACAGGCTCAGCAGCAGCACGGCGCTCGTCTATGCTAAGCGCAGCAGCAGAGAGCTGGGGAGGAAGAGGGATGGGGTGTTTGTGGGACGACCTGTGCTGCTGCAGCCGCATGCAGTGGGCGCTGCAGCAGACATCCTTTCTCCCGCTGCAGCAGCTGCCGCCACCCGCACTGCTGCGCCCGCTGCTCCACAGAAACTCTCTGTTGCAGGCAGTGCGCCACCTTACCAACACGCAGCAGCAGCAACACCACCACCACTACCACCACCATGTAGACGAGCAGCAGCAGCAGCAGCAACAGCAACAGAAGCAGCAGCATGTGCACCCGCACAGTCACAGCAAAGGCGGGCAAGGCGAGGATCACGTGTTGCAGCTAGACGAGCTGCAGGAGCAGATGGAGAACAAGCATTTGCAGCAGCAGCAGCAGCACCTTGGTGCTGCTGCAGCACACCACCATGCTGCAGCAGCAAGGGAGCGGCACGCCGCAACACCTTCCTGCAATAGCCCCACGCCCAGGGGCTCCAGTAGGCGTTTCAGCAGCTGCTTCCCCACCCAAGATAAGGGGCAGCAGCAGGAGAACCAGCAGCAGCAGCAGCACCAGCAGGTCATTTCAAGCCGTGTAGCGGAGCACATGTTAGCAGCCACCTGCCTCCCTGCTGTTCCTGTTGTTGCTGCTGCACTTTTCCCTGGGTGGCTCGTGCAGGCTGCATGCAGCAGCAGCAGCGGCAGCAACGCCTTCGAGGTGGTAAGGCACAGCCACAACCTGAAACCGCTGCAGCAGCAGCAGCAGCAGCAGCGACAGCAAGAGGACGGCAGTGTAGCTGCCTTAAACTCGCTAGTACAGGACTGGGCCGTGCTGCCGCTTGGAGCGTTATTGGGGTCAGTTACTGCTGCATGCAGCTGCAGCAGCAGCAGCAGACACACCATTCCTGCTGGCCTTTCTGTATCTGGGGATGTTGTGGCGAGTGTATCTACACCTGAGGGGCCCCCAAGGGGCCTCCGCTCGCTATCAATGCCCTTGTCGCTACTTGGGCTGGCTACCCAGGACAGCCTGCGCTGTGCTGCTGCAGTTGCAGCAGCAGCAGCAATAGCGGAGGGTCGGTATAGAGACGCGGCACGCCGCGTCAAGTACCAGCCGCTGCAGCAGCAAGACGACCAACAGCAACAGACGGAAGCAGCAGCACACCTCTCGCAGCTGCTGCAGCTGCCCCTAGTCAGCGACATCTGCGGGCCTGGTGGCGCCTTCCCTTGTTTGCTGCGATCTCACCGGCCTTTGTACGCCGTAGGAGCAGCAAAAGAAGCGGCAGAAGCAGCAGCAGCATCAGGGCTTAGCAGGGAAGGCAGCGAAGACTGCGTGCTGCAGCAGCGGCAGCAGCAGCAGCAGCTGCAGCAGCTGCTGCAGAGGCAGGCCGGCGCTGTGGGAGTGGCCGAATGGGTGGGGCTGCTGCTTTCCCGCGACGTCTCCCTCTACACAGTAACTCAAACTTCACGCCTGTGCGCGTACTCTCGTCTGCTGGCTCGTGTCACCGACAGCAGCAGCAGCAGCAGCAGCCCCGTATTTCCGTACGGAGCCTTTTCCCCACTGTCTGCCATGCGGTCAGCCTTTGAGTTCACAGGAGTTATTGCTGCACACCCCTTTTTGCCCATTTTTGCTGCGCTACTGAGGGCCCCACAGGGACAAACAGAGAAGGGGGGGCCTTCAGTGATAACTCCTGTGCTGCGGCCATTTGGTTTGGGCGCTCGGAGCCTTCCGAGGTCCCCTACCGCAGTTGCTGCAGCTGCTGCAGCTGCTGCAGCTGCTGCAGCAGCAGCAGGTTCTCGTGCTGCAGCTCCGGACTCTGCAGCAGCAGCAGCTGCGGCAGCAAGTGACAAAAGCGGCTCAGACGTGCAGCGCCTCGACACTTTAGAACGAAGTGCAACCGAAGTCCACGACCAGCCGCTGCAGCAGCAGCCGCAGCAGCTACAGCGACAGCAGTCTGGGAAGAAGGGGCTGCACGCGCTGCCTTTGCTGCTGCGTTTGCAGCAGCAGCAGGTCGGGCCTTCCGGGCAAGCGCGGGCAGTTGCTGCAAGCTTAGCTGCAGCAGCAGCAAATGAAGTGACATGTGCTGCATGGGTGCCCCAAGGAGATAGTATCCTTGTTTGTGATGCAGCAGGATGGGCCTACCTCTTTTGTTTGCTGCGAGGGCCTCTGCTGTCCCCTTCTCTCGTAGCAGAAGCCCTAAGCGCCTCTGCTGCAGCAGCAGCTGCTGCTGCTCAAGCTGTTGCATCTGCTACGGCTAGGCCTGCTGCAGCAGAGAACAGCTTGACGCCTGCGAGCCGCAGCAGCAGCACAAATATGCGCAGCAGCAACAGCGCCAGCTATGATCTGCAGCAGCAGCGCGCCTGCAGGCCAGCACTTTGCTGGAGGCCCCACACTGTGACGCAGCAAATAGCAGCAGCTGATGGCAGCGGCGCTTTTGCTGTGACACTAGGCGTTGGACTGCCGCAGCAGCTGCTGCAGCAAGACACTTCATTAATTGCGGGTGCTGCTGGTCCCCGAAGTCTGCTGCAGCGTTTGGGATCAGGGGAGACTGCATGCGGCGACGCAGGGGCTCCTTTTGTTGCGGGCAGCAACCACTGCAGTAGCAGCAGCAGCAGCAGGGGGGCATTGTTCAGAAGCAAATTTAAAAAGAGACCCAATGCCCTGAAGCTGCTCGGGAGCCTTCGCACGACAGCAAAGGAGGGCGTTGTCTCTCGCCTCCTGCATTCTCGCTTCTTCGCCTTCAAATTTCCTGCTGCTGCAGCGTTGCAGCAGCAAAGACGGGATGCAGCATCAGCGCCAGCAGCTCCTTTTGTCGGGGGGGTCCCCAGGGCCCTCTCGTGGAGAGCTCGGGCCTTTAGAATTTCCTCCAGAGGCTCCCGTGGCCTGCTGCGGGGACTTGGGGGCCCTATGTCTGCAGGTGGCAGCACCAAGGCTGCTGCTGCTCCCGCGAAGCAGCGGCAGCAGCGCGCGCAGCAGCAGCAGCAAGCAGAAGGGGAGGAAGATGAAGAGGCTTGGTTCGACTCGGCTGCATGGACTGCCAGTCTTTGGGGTTTGGGATCTTCTGCTTCTGCAGACTGTGAAGGCTCTGCAGAGAGCTCAGGTGTACGTACACCTGACAGCAGCTCCCGCTGCAGCATGCCAGCTATCGAGGGGCCCTGCTTCGGCGTGTGGCAGCTAACGAGTGTGGGGCCCTCAGGGGGCCCCCGCCTGATTTCTGTCATAACTTGCGACGATTTGCTGCAGACGCGCGCCCGCCTTGCTACCTCTGCTGCTGCTCCTTCTGCAACAAAAGCAGCAAAAAAGCAAGCAGCAGCAGCCGGCGAAGGCAGCAGCTGGTCCGTCGAGGCTACGCACATTCCCACGTGCTTCTGCATGGCTGTGCTTCAGGAGGGTCCTGCCTGTTGCACCGCGTGTCTTGCAGCAGCAGCAGGGTGTTCAGGCAGCTGCTGCAGCAGCAACCTGACATCCACCTGCTGCGGGGGCAGCTGTGCTGCGCTGCGCTGCGTTGTTTACGGTGACACAGAGGGCACAGTGCATGCAGTGGACTTGGGGCTTGAAGAAGAAGTGCTGCGCTGGGAAGCCCACAGGGGGGCCTCTATTGTTTCTGTGTCTGTCTCTCGAGCTTCGGGCTGGGGCAGCGCAGCACCGGAGGTGTGGCTCGTTACTGCTGCTGCTGCTGGCGTCGGCGGCAGCAGCAGCAGCAGCGAGGGAATGGTGCTGCGCTGCTGGTCCATAGTGGGGCTAGGAGAGGGGGGCCCCGTGCTGCTGCATCAGCTGCATGTAAGTGCCGATGCAGTGATGCCTCCCGGGGTATCGACCCGGCTCTCAGCGGCTCCGGGCCGCGGCGCAGCAGCAGCAGCAGCACCCGCAGCAGCAGCAGCAGCAGCAGGGGGCTCGAACGCACTCGCCCGCCTCCTCGGAGCCTACAAAACAGCGGACACTGAGGAACACGACAAAGACCAACAGGCCACAGTGTTCAGCTTGGGGGGCCGCAGCAGTTTGGTTGTAGAGGGTGGCGATATGCTGCTGCTGGCTAGAGTTTAAGAAAGAAGAAAAGGCCAAATCTTCAAGAAAGCTGACAGGCAAATGGCTTCTGTCTGAGTTTCGCAGGAAATGCACAGGGCTCAGTGCACAGCGAGCGCGCAGCTGCTGCAGTCAGAGTGCTGCTGCATTCAGCTGCTGCATGCATGCACGGAATGGCCCAGCTTGCTTTGCAGCAGGGCTGCGCAAGGCCACTTGGAAGCCTCAGAGCTACATTTAGAAACACCACAGCTGCTGCTGCTTCAACCAGCTGCAGCAGCAGCAGCGAAAGAAGCACTTTAAGCTTCGTGCTCAGTTTTATGTTTGCGGGGACCTCTTCGTTTGTCTTTATATCTGGGATTTGCAAGTGCTCCACAATTATTCATATAGTTACGGGAAGCCTTCTGGTGGTGTGCGGCTTATTCCCACAGTCCATTTGCTGTATGTTTCGTGTAGCTAACTAGCTGCAGCTAGCTGTGGCTGCCTGAGACAAGATAAAGCTGTGACCAGCTAGCTGCAGTTAGCTGTACTTCACTGCAACTGGGGCTTGATAACTTCTTTGCGCCGCGGCTCCCTTCGACTTAGAGCCTCCTAATTCGGAGTTTGTAACTTATTAATGAATATCAGGGCTGCTTTCGCAGCTATGAATTTGCTTTGGGGAAGCAAATGTTTACTTCTCTCTGGGAAAGCGCGGTGCCAGTAGGCCACGCCAAGCCTCTACATACTTATTAGCGACAAACAAATGGCATGTGAAAGATGCTACACAACCTCATTTAGAGAAAACAGCTCAGGTGTCAGAGTTCCTAGCTTCTACTGCCCTAGAGAATCTTCCCCAAATACTACCTTTTTCAAAACTGGGTCCCAGCAGCACTAAAAAAGGCCTCTGGCCTCTTTGAAGAGTCAAAATTTACCGGATTTCGCTGTTTGAACTCTTTAAAAGTCTTTAAAAGATCAAAATGCTCAAAACTTGGTTGTCTGTGTAGCCTGTAGCTGCTGGAAGTGCACCAGCGTGGTGCCTGAAGGCCCCTGGGGAGCGTTGAGTACGGAGTCGACCAGGGAGTTCCGAACTCAAGTTTTATCGCTGAAATATATTTCTTTTAAGCTGTTGAAAAGTATAAAACAAAATTTTCTAACATTTCTTCCCTCTTGTGTCACTGACATGGCCTATAGGGTCACCCGGTGGGCGCGCGGCTTGGGGTGGGGCGGCGGCGCGCGGCGGCGCCTCTCCGTCTATCTGCCAAGTGTAGGACCTGAGGAAGCAGCAGAAATCTACAAGCACAGTTGTGGAAGTCATCTTTTATTAAATACATTATTTGGCTTTTGATTAATAGGTTGTTGCCGGTTTTCTTGAGCTGCAGTCTACGTCGGCACGTTGTGACCACTGGTCCGCTCTCCAACCGCCAACGCCCATCATTGGGCTAAACACCTCTCCAGCGCCTTATCTTGCCGGCACACTTGGAGAAGAATTAACAGGTTAGCAAGGCTGTCTACAGCCCCTAAGTAAGCTGCAGGACTTTTCACATTTCAGACAAGTTCCAAGACCCACGCCTACCCGGAAATCAGTAGACCCTGAGATAATGCTTGTTTCTCTGTGCTCTTTGCATGCGGGGCTTTCTCTTGGTCGCAGCACAATGGTGGTCTTGAGGTGCCGCACGCAGCAGCTGCTGCTGCTGGGCACATTGGGGCTCTACGTGGCTGCTGCTGTTGCTTCTGCTGCTGCCGACGACTCCACCAGAGCGTTGCTGGAGGCGGAGCGGGCCGGCCATGCTGCTGCAGTTCGGGAGCGGGAAGTAGATGCTGCAGCAACGCGCATGGAAGCTGAGGTAGCAGCAGCAGCAGCTGCTGCAGCAAAAGCTTCGAAGTCAAACGCCCAGGAGAGGAAGCTGTACCCTATGGAAGCGCCCTACTACCTGCCAGAAGCAGCAGGACGCATCCTGGGTCTTGAAGGGGCATCAAGGGGGCGTCTTGAAGTGCCAGACTGGACTTACGGGATCGAGGATCCCCCTGAGGCCGAGCAGCAACGGCAGCAGCACGGGGAGCAGGAGCAGCAGGAGCAGCACGAGCAGCACGAGCAGCAGCAGCAGACCCTGCACGAAGCCGTCAGAATAGACTTCAGTAGACCCTTCCCCCCCGCGGGGCCCTGGGCCCCCGTCTACTTCTCCGGCAGGGGCCAGCAGTACCCTATGGGGCCCCTGCTGCTGGCATGCGCCCGCAGGCCCAGCGGGCGAGCCACCTGCTATGTTGTTCCCCAAACCCCCTACGTCCCTGTAAGCCCCCTAAACCCTAAACTCTAAACCCTCTCCCTTCCTTCCCATCCCCCCGAGGCCGGCCCTAGCCCTGCAGAAAACCCCAGCAGCAACAGCAGCAGCAGCAGCAGCAGCAGCGCGAGTTTGCGGGTGTTGTGCGTGTGGGGCCCCTCAGCCTCCTGGAACTACTTTGTACAGGGCGTGGGGCATGTGGGGCGACCGGGCCACAGGCCGGGCCTTTGTGTCGATCTTGGGGCCCACAGCAAGTGCGGGGGCTCTGGGGGCCCCCCCGTTTTGCTGCGAAACTTCGGGAAATGCTGCTGGCTGCATTGCATGCACGGGGCTGCCCAGCGCGTCTTACGACCCTTTGAATTCGGGCGAAAGAGCTGCAGCAGGGGAGGGCGAGGAGCCGCGGGGCCCCGGCAGCAGCAGCAGCAGCAGGCCCGCAGAGTCCGAGGGAAAAGACGACGCAGACTCTTGGCAGCAGGCCTCGCAATTCCAGCCAGTCAGCCCTCAGGAGCTCTTCACGCTGCTCCCCAAGGTCAAGCAGCAGCTCGGAGGAAACCCCGACGTGAGACTGCTGCTGCTGCTGCTGCTGCTGCACCTGATGGACGTGCTGCTGCTGGGGAAATGTGGGCTCCGGCCCGATGCTGCTGCTGCTGCCATTGCCGCTGGTCCTTTTCGTGCCGCGTTTCTCCGGCCACTGTTGGTGCTGCAGCTGTCCTTTACCCCTCCGAATGATGTGATGCTTGCTGCTTGCTGCTGCTGCTGCTGCTGCAGCCCGAGAACCTCCCCTGTGCTGCAACGGGCCCTCCGGCTCCGGGCGCTCCCACTCTTGGTGACGTCTTGCGTTCGCGCACAGTGAGTTCAAATGTTGAATGCACATCCTTTTGATTCTTTCCTTTTTGCTTCTTTTAATCCTTTTTATTCTTTAAATCCTGGATATTTTTTTATTTTTGTTGAACCCCAGGATCTTTCTTTGTTCGAGTCCATGTTGAGAACTTCCCACGTGCAGCAGCTGGTGCCCTGCCCAATGACCTTCCTCGCAGTGCCTGATGACAGAGCCCGAGACTTCCAGGGGGCTCGACCCCCCCCCTGTCTTGCTGCAGCACTTGCAAGGCCGGAGAACCAGAGAAACGTCCTCAAGCTCGTCGGGTCAGCTAGGGTTTAGGGTTTAGGGTTTAGCGTCTGGGGCCTCACCGCTCACCCAGGGTTTACCGTCTGGGGCCTCAAGGCTAGGGTTTAGGGTTTAGGGTCTGAGGCCTAGAGGCTGTAGTTAGGGTTTAGTGCCCCCAAGAGCGGTGATTCTGGCCGTATGGGCGGTTAGTGTGCAGCAGCAGCAGGCGAGTGTGCAGCAGCAGCAGGCGAGTGTGCAGCAGCAGCAGGCAGTGTGCAACAGCAGCAGCAGGGTTTTGCGCGTGTTGCTGCTGCAGCCGCATGGCAGCACTTGGCCGCCTCGAGACCCTTCCCGTTGGCTCCAGTGTTCCCGTCCTTTACGGCAACGACGGCCGTGTGAGCCGCCGCGGCCAAAACACAACTTGGAACAATGTGGAGCTTCTCAAGGACAAGATTGTCTTCGACAGAGGAGTAACCTGCTGCTGCTGCTGCTGCTGCTGCTGTTGGTTGATGCTGCTGCTGCTGCTGTTGGTCGGTGTTGCAGGTTAGGGTGCTTTTTGGTGGCTGTGGTGTTGCTGGGAGTTATGCGGCTATGCAGCCGCTGCTGCTGCTGCTGTTGCAGCAGCTTCTGCATTCCGTGTGACTGCTCTCGCTGCAGCTCTTTCTCCGTTCCTGCTGCTGCTTCTTCCCCGCGCGTGCTGCTGCTGCAGAGTCCATGGAAACCTGCATGCGCTGCTGCTTTTGCTGCTTCAGGTGATTCATTTGCTGTCCCGCAACGACCTGGCGGACGGGGAAAGCCGGGAGCTGCTGCGCCAAATTGTTTATTGGAATTGTCTTCATGACCATTTGCTGCAGCACCCGGCCCTCACGCGGTTTGCGCTGCTCATGGTGGACAACCGCAGGTCTCTCCCCATCATCGGCATGCCTCCTGGTGAGGGTTTAGGGTTTAGGGTTTAGGGTTTGGGGTTAAGAGTTGGTTTGTGAGAATGCGGGCCAGCCGTAGACCCTAAACACCAGATCCTAAACGCTAGACCCTGAAGACCAAACCCTAAACCCTAAACCCTAAACCCTAAACCCCTGGCTGTGCAGGCCCTCGGCCCGACTGGGTGGCTCGGGAAAACCCCGGTTGGTTTGCGCGGCCCGCGAACCGCTCCGCTGCTGCTGCTGCTGCTAATGAAGAGCAGCAAAAGAGGAGCAGCAAATCGGAAGCAGAAGCAAAGGAATCAAAAAGCAGCAAAGGCGAAAGTGCGGAGCGTCCTCAAGCTGAGGGCAGGCCCGAGCCAGAGCAGCAGCAAGCACAAAGAGGCGCAGCAGCAGCAGCAGCAACTGAGACTGAGAGAGGCGGCGCAGCTGAGGCTGCTGCTGAAGAGGCACGGGAGGCAAAGAAATCATCGCCTGCTGCCCCGGAAACTGCAGCAGCAGCAGCAGCGGCACCTGCTGCACCAGAGACTGAAGCAGCAGCGCCAGAAACTGAGGAAGGCCGGCCCGAACCTGCGAGGAAAAGTGAGAGAAAAGCTGCAGACTCCTCAGCAGCAGAAGCGCAGGAAGAAAGCAGGCCAGAAGAGCAAGCAGCAGCAGCAGCAGCAGCAGCAGCAGCAGCAGCAGCGGAGGAGAAGCAGCCGCAATAGTTTAAGCGGCGAGGGCTGAACGATGAATCCCTTTAATCAAAGGGAACTAAGGGGAGCAGCAAACGGGACGGAGGCAGCAAAAGTGGAAGCAGCATCCTCGGAAGCAGCAACAAGTACCTCTGTGTCTCATGTCTTCTCCATATTTGTGATTTTGTGGCTGCTCAAGCCCGTGCATGAGCAGCATCATCAGAGGCGGGAGCAGCAGCTGGAGCAGCAGCTGCAGCAGCAGTTGCAGCAGCAGCCGCAGCAGCAGCTGCGGCTGCCGCGAAGTTCCTGGTGACCGCCGGCATCTCTGTCACCACTGGACGAGGTGTCATAGTTAGGGCTGGCAGACTTAGTGGCTAGAGTGCAGCAGCAGCAACAGCTGCTGCAGGTGCTGCTGCTGTGCTGCTGCTGTGCTGCCGCTGCAGCACTGCAGCTACAGCGGCGCGTAGGCGTTGCTGGGCCCGGCTCATTTGACATCCACGCATTTGGCTGTAAAGACACTTGACGTCAAAATCATGTCTTTTGAATTTTCATGAACTTAGAAATATAAAATATAAGTTCGTAATTTTAGAATAAATTCATTTTTAGAATAGACCACCCCTACTCTTTAATGCATGCGCAGTCTTCCGAAGTATAGCATTAATGCTACATGCAACACGCATGCAAGGGACATGCGCGCTGACACAGCCCCTCATGCATGCATGCATTCGTCCATCAGTGCGCCCATGCATGCATGCATGCAGAGTTTGTATTGAGTACAGCCCTCCAGAGCTGCCTCAAGAGGATAAAAGTCAGCAGCGAGAAGAGCCCCCAGCAATTCCGGCAGCTGGACTGGCAGCACGAAAGAGAGTTGAGCTTCATGAATTTGTGTCTGCTGCTTTTGCTGCCGCCGTTGCTGCAACTGCCACTGCTGCTGTTGCTGCTAGCCCGTATTCTTGTGATCCTGTTCCTGCATTTTTTGTCTTGAGAGGGCCTTTTAGTTCTCTATCCACTTTCTTCTTTATTTGCTTCTCTTTGCCTGATTTCTCTTCTTTTGCATTGTTTGTTTATTTTCTGGTAACTTTTTTTGTTTGTATATTGCCTCTTTATCTTCTCTGTGTTCCATTTGTCTGTATTCGTTTTTTATTTAAAAATCATTTCTATTTGTTCACTTCTTATTTCTGCGTTGTGAAGTTGTTGGACTGGGGGCCTCGTTTCAGATGTATATACAGTCCAGGTGTACCTACACTCACGCATGCACACTTTAAAAAGTAAAAAATTGCATGCGGGAAAAGAGAAGCGTAAATGGGCACATTTTTACAAATGCAGACATTTATGTTTATGTGCTTTTGTGCCAATGGACTCAAAGAGCCATTTTTCCATTCACATTTTCATTCATTTAGTCTAGCCATATATGTGCACCCGATGAGACAGCGCTAGCCATTCACTGCAAATGTGCAGGCAGGCATGCATACATGCATGCATGCATGCATGCATAGAAGAGAATGCAAAGCAGGGAATGCATGTGGTGCAACTCAACGCAGGCAAGACAGCCCATGCAGCCAATCACCGGACAGAGAGCGCAAGCAGCGTAGCGCATGCAAGGCCACGAATGCAGGCATGCAGCGCAATGTGTCCAGGCACGCATTCACGCATGCATGCATGCACGCATGCATGCATGCTTGCATGCATGCATGCATGCATGCATGCACACATGCCACTAAGCAGGGATTGCTGTGTGAAGTGCTGGCATGACTATGTGCCTGAGCAATCTAGAAGCAGCACCTGCTGCATAGCTGTAGGTACACCCCAAGGCACATATGTGCCGGCGTAAAGCTTGCAGTGCATGCAGTGACTCGCGAGCATGCATGCGTAGCAAAACTATTTAGAACTAAATGTTTTAAATTAAAAGGTAGAAAGTGCAGCTCGGCAGTTGAATGTACTAGGGTTTCTCTATAGAATTCCACAAAACGTGTGTGCAGCTAACACTATTTGCTGCAGTGTAGAGTTTTGTGGCTCCAAATGCATGCAGATATGCATCCACATATAGATATCCATGCGCATGCAGATATGCACGCGCATGCAGCTAGCTGAAGAAGCCAATTGTAGACTTTGCGAAGCATAGATACAAAGACAAGAGAAGGTCTTATATTGCAGTTCTCAACAAAGGAAACAGGCTCACCAATGCCTGCTAAAACTGGATGTGGCTTGGGGAGAAAGTTTGGGGAAGCAAATGCAAAACTAAATGAAAAAAGCAAAAACGAGAGAGATATTTTATAAAATAAGACAAAAAAGACTTAAAGAAAGACAAAAGCAGAAGGAAGAGTTTCAACGAAGATGAAACGAAAGGCAAAGGCAGCAGCTGCTGCAGCTGCGCAGTGTCTAGGCAGCTGTTCCGAAAAGCTGCAGAAAGGCGAAAACAACAAAAGGGAAGGAACGAACTGGAAATACAGAAATAAAAGATAATATTAATGGAAATACACAAATAAAATATTAATGAAAAAGAGGAATAAAAGATAATGTTGTTATAAAATAGAAGCAATAAAAATCAAAAGGCGCTGCCAGACGGGCACGAGGCCGCTGATGATGCTGCTGTAGATGCTGCTGCTGCTGCATTGCTTGCCGTCCAGCCTCCAAGGCTGCTGGTGCTGTCCATTTGCTGCTGCCCGTATGCTGCTGCCAGCATCATCTGCTGCCGCTGCTGCTGCTGCATAGCTCCACTGTAGCAATTATACAGTTGGGAACAGTCGAAGCCTAGGGCTGCGTATTGTTGCTGCAGCTGCTGCTGATAGGCTTGTTGCTGCCACGCCTGAACAGCAGCACCACACGCAGCAGCAGCAGCAGCATCAGAACCCACTAGTCGAATTCACTACCCCTTTCTTTGCTGCTGCTGCTGCTGCTGGGTTTGCTGCAGCTGCTTCAGTTGCTGCAGCTCGCCAACGAGCACGCCATTCTGCTGCTGGCACCGCTGCTGCTGCTAATCGTGCATTTCTTCTGGCCCGAAGCTGCTGCTCCTTTCCAGCTGCTGCCAAATCTTATAGCTTAACAGCTGCGGCGGCGGAAAGCGCAGAGCAGCAGAAGTCAGCGCGCAGCAGCACGCTGGGGTGTACATACACCTCAAGTTGCTTGCGTCGGGGCTTCCACATCCCAACGCCTGGGTCGCCTAGGCCGATGTGCTGCTTCTGCAGCCTGTTGTCCAAGGCCAATGCCGTTGCGGCTCTCATTGCTGCTGCTGCTGCTGCTGTTGCTGCTGCTGCCGTTGCTGCTGCTGTAGCTGCCCTTGCTGCTGCTGGTGTTGGTTGCGGCCTGCAGCGAGCAGGAGCAGGGGGACTGTGTGGAGTAGAGCCCAGCAGCAGCATCATTGCGCAGAGCTGCAGTGACACTCCAGCAGGCGCAAGGAGAGAAGGGGCTGGATCTATACTGCCAGATCTGTGCAGTTCCTGCTGCTGCTGCTGCTGCTGCTCCCGCTGCCAGCGCAGGAGTGCCTCCATTGCTGCAAGGCGCCTGGCTCCTCGCACGAGCGTAGTTTGGGTAGGGGCTGTTTTCAGCAGTGATCAAAATATGCGCTGATGTCCGTTTGCTGCTGCTGCCCTTTTGCTGCTGCTGATCCTCCCCTGCAGCAGCAACTGCAGCGCGGGTGGATGTTAGCTCCAACGTTTTGCTGGGAGAGCAGCCGGGAGTAACTGAAGTGCTGCTGTCCATTGCCCATCTTTTCCTTTTGGTGCTGTTGCTGCTATCTCCCTTCGCAGCAGCAGCAGCTGCTGCAGCTGCTGCTGCAAGCTCCTCCTCTTGCGGCGCTACTGCTGCAGCACGCCGCGCCGTAGAGACACTTGATGGAAGCGTGCTAAGCGCCTCCTGTTGCAGCAGCTGCAGCAAAGTATGTTGCACCGGCAAGGGCAGCGGGCAGCAGCAGCCGCACTTGCTGCACTTGCTGTTTCGAGGAGCAGCAGCAAGGGCGATAGCAGCAGCGATGGGTTGCAGCGCAGCAGCGGCCTGCTGCAGCAGCATGTGTCCAACGACAGCACGCAGCAGCTGCTGCAGTTTGCTGCTGTTGGAGCTGGGGTAGCTGTGCAGCAGCAGCTGCAACACGCCAATTGCGTGCACCGAAGGGGGCAAAAACACTGAAGCAGGGTGGGGCGAACACACCAGCAGCTGCAGCAGCAGCTGCGGCAGACGGCGGCCTCCCTTAAGGTCTGTCCTTTCTTCTGTCGGCAGCAGCGACGGAAGCAGCAGCGGGATGGTGAAGCCAGCTGCAGCAGCAACTGCTTGCTGCTGCTGCTCCGACTGTGCCAAAATGCCCCCATGTTGCTCCTCCCCGTTGCAATCTGGCGTGATTTCTTCCGGTGATGAGGACTTGTTGCTGCTGCTGCTACTGCTGCTGCTGCTGTGGCTGCTGCTGCTGCTGCTTTGAACGCTACGTCCCGTGCAGCTGCCGCTGCAGCAGCAGCTGCTGCATGCCCCCGGCTGCAGCTGCATCCATCCAGCCCCATACTTGCTGCTGCGTAGCTTCAATGCTTCCAGCAGCCACAGCAGCAAATTGCTGCTGCTGGCTTGGGATGCGATATCTCCGTCGTCGAGAGCTGCATCCGACACTGCTTCCCCACAGGCTGCTGCTGCTGCTGCCGCTGCTGCTGCTGCTGCTGCTGCTTTAGGCCTTGGGTTGAAGTTGCTGATGCAGCCCCAAGCGTACAGCTCCAGCCAGCCAGTAAGGGGAAAAGGCAGCCAGACGGTAGGCAGGGAGTCGTCGTGCTGCAGCAGCAGCTGGTCGTGCAGCAGTTGCTGCTGCTGCTGCTGTGTCTGCTGCAGTTGCTCCCCGAGCCGCTGTAGCTCGCTGCAGATAGAAGGACAGTGGCGTGGGTCGCATACATGCTGCAGCAGCGGGAGCTGCGCAGCAGTTGCGAAGAGCTGCCGCTGCTCTTGCTGCAGCTTAAGCCTTTGCAGCTGCTGTCGCTGCTGCTGCTGCTGCGCCCGGCGCTGGTGCGGCTTGTGTTTTTCGTGCTTGTGTCGCCTTGCGTTGGCGGCCATCAGCGTTTCCGCTGCTGCTGCTGCTGCAGCAGCAGCAGCAGCCTGCTTCCTAGCCTTCCGCTGCTGCATGTACTCCGTTGTTGCTCTTGCTACCAGCTGCCGCGTGTCAAAGCCAGGAGTTATTTCAACTTGCCGCAGCGCCAAAGATGTGCAGAGGCATGCAAGTCTCTGCAGCACTGGCAGGGGGTGCAGGTTTGGCTGGCTGGTCTTGATGCTGAAGCTTATTTTGCTGCGGCTGCTGCTGCTTCCCGCACTTCCTGCAGCAGCAGCAGCAGCAGCGGCGCCTAGCGGAAGCGGAGAAACTCCCCACAACACACGGGCCACCCGAGCTCTGTCAGCTGCCATTTTTCTTTCGTCTCGCTGCTGCTGCGCTGCTGGTTGCGTTTTGTGGCTGTCTGCTGCTGCGGAGCCAGCAGCAGCACCTGCTGCAGCTGCAGCAGCAGCAGGGAACAGCACGTCCGGTGGCGGCTGCCACTGCAGCCACTCCAGCAGCAACCAACCCATGTACCTAACAGCTAGGAAAGCAACTTCCGAGTGGATTTGCAGCAAATCACAAAGGGAGAAAATGAAGCCACGAGCAGCAGCAAATGAAAGCCAGTCTTGCTGCAGCGCCTCAAGGCCGGGCAGGAAGGCCGACAGCCGCACCGTCCTTTTTGCTGCTGCTGCTGCTGCTGCTGTGGCCGCCGTGACTGCCGACAAGGTGGGTCCTGCTGCGCCGCAGGTGCCCCCACGCCCCCAAGCACTCCCTGCTGCTGCTGCTGCAGCTGCAGCAGCAGCAGTCGCCGCAGCCTCTCTGCAGAGAGCAGCAGCAACTTCTGCAAGCCGCAGCGAAGCAAGAGGCACCGGACAAGCAGCAGAAAGGGCCCCACACTCCAAAGCAAATCTGAGATTATGTAAAGAGAAGCAGCGCATGAAAGAAAGGCCTTTGCCTGCTTCCGCAATGTGCCTCCCGACCAGCTGCTTCAGAGAGAGCAGCAGCGGAGCAGCTCCTGCTGCCGCTGCGTCTGCTGCTGCCTCTTCTTCTGCTGCTGCTGCTTCAGAGGCTCCCGCGAAAGTTGATGCTGCTGTTGAAGCTGTGCAGCCGCTAACTGTTGAGGAAGACATGGGGGCGCTGCCTCCGATTTCGCTCTGCTGCTGCAGCTGCTGCTGTGGGCACGAGGCTGCTGCTGCTGCTGCTGCTGTTGCTGCTGCTGCTGCAGTGCCCAAGGGGGCCCCTCCTTCTTGGCCAGCGGCAACGGAGGCTGCTGACGCAACGGCTTCTGCTTCTGCTGCAGCTGCTTCTGCTTCTCCTGCTGCAGATGAGGGAGACAGAGAAGCAGCTGGAGTTGGGGAGAGCTCAGGAGACAAAACAGCTGCCCCTACGGGGCACAAAGCGCTGGTGCGTTTCGGGCTGCTGCTGCTTCTGCTGCTGTTGCTGCGGCTTCTGCTACACCTGCTGTTGTTTGCGGGGCTTGGTAGGCTGGACTGAGGGCTGCAGCAGCAGCTGCTACTGCTGCTGCTGCTGCAGGACGGGGGTTGGTGGTGGAGCCCTGCTGCATTGAATATCAGCGGCTGCGCAGCTGCAGCAGCTGCTGTTGTGTCATATGCTGCTTGTCTTTCGCTGCTGCGGGAGATTGAATTCATAGTTAAGGCCAGAGGCTCTTGTTGGCTGCGTATTTGGCCCTGCGCAAGAGCCTCAGCCTGCTGCTGCAGCGGGAGCTGCTCTTCGGGCTGCTGCTGCAGCAGCAGTTGCTGCTGCAGCTGGTCTTTTAGCGGCTCATCCTGCAGGCCTCTCAGCAGATTCATCCCCTGTTGTTCTTCAATGTCGAGTTCCGCCTGAGCAGCGTGCTGTTGCTGCAGTTGCTGCTTTGGCAGCGGTTGCTGCTGGGCCAGCCTGTTGTGTTCTGGCTGCTGCAGGCCCAAATGCTGCAGCTGCTTCAGCAGTTGCTGCTGCGGTGCATTAGTTGGCTGAAGCGCAGGCCCTGGAATTTGCGGGAGTTGCTGCTGCTGCTGTCCTCCGCCGGAGCAAGAAGCTGCCTTCCCTGCATCTCCAGTTGAGGTGGCCGCAGCCTGTTGCTGCTGCTGTTGCTGCTTCTGCTGCTGCTGCTGCTGCAGATCCTCAGAGGGAGGAAGGAATAAGGGGCCTGGTGAAGACAGAGGAGAGCCAGAATAATAGAAGGCAGCAACATTGCTGTAAAGAGCAGCAAAAGCAGCAGGAGTCCTGCAGGCCGTCATAGCTGCTGTAACAGGAGATGCCGGGTGCCATGCTTCGGTTGCTGCTGCTGCTGCTGCTGCATCTGCTGCTGTTTCTGCTGCCGAAGACATTGGAGGGGAGGCAAAGACTTCAGGAATTGCCGCATCACCAAGCCACGGCCACACTGGGGACTCTGCAGCAGCAGCTGCTGCTGCTGTTCCTGGGGTCTCGCGCTTGGGTGACGGCGAGAGGGGCGCTTTGCGAAGTCTGCATGCAGCAGCACCATGTGCTGCTGCTGCTGCTGCTGCTGGGCCGCAGGGGCTTGATCTGTGCGTACACTGCAGCAGCCCACTGTCAGTTGCAAGAAGCACAGAAGGAGAAAGCCTCGAGTTTATCGTGCTGCTGCCGCTGCTGCAGCCGTCTCCGCGGTAGCTGCTGTTGCAGCTCCAGCACCTGCTGCAGCAATCCGTGCTGCTGGCACGGCTGGCTGCTCCTGCTGATGTGGGGTGCAGCGGCCAGTCTAGTAGCCGCGGCAGCAGGGGATCTGCTGCAGCTCGTGCTGCTGCTGCTGCTGCAGCACCAGGAGCAGAAAGTAGCATGTGTTTACTTGAGACACTAACCTCTGCGTTTGCCTGCGCGTCGCTGCTGCACCAGTCTGCTGCTGGTGCTGCTGCTCCTTGTGCAGCAGCGCCTTCAGCCTCCTTGTCTCCATACGGCAGCAGCAGCTGCGGCGGCAGCCTCCGCAGCTCAGCTGCAGCAGCAAGTGCAGCAACTTCTTCCCGATGTTTCTCCAGAAACGCTGATGCTGCTTCCTGCATCTCAGAAACAGCAGCAGCAGCAGCGGTTTATGGTGCGGTTTGCTGCTGCAGCATCTGCTACTGCAGCGCCCACAGGGTCCGCTGATAGTTGCCAGTGCAACCACCCCGCAGTTCTTTTGTGTTTCCGCAAGCTTTGGTCAGGGTTTAGAATTTAGGGTTTAGGGTTTAGGGTTTAGGGTTTAGGTCTTGGGACTCACTTTGGCTGCGTAAAGCACCTCAGTGGGTGCCGCGTAAAATTCGCAAAAATGGATCTGCAGCTTCAGCACTTGCCACCGCAGCCACACGTCAGCCTGCAGCAGACGCCAGAATGCGCTGAAGTGTTTAGGGTTTAGGGTTTAGGGTTTAGGGTTTAGGGTTTAGGGTTTAGGGTTTAGGGTTTGGGGTTTCCGATTTGGGCATCTGTGTGAGCCGCTTGCGTCAGGGCTTTGCTGCCTCCTGAGGGCCCCCCGCTAAACCCCAAAAGCTGCAGAAAAACCTAAACCCTAGGGTTTCGGCAGTCTGGGCAGTGGCTGCGGTCTGGAGAATTAGGGTTTAGGGTTTAGAGCTAGGGTTTAGGCTTTCAGAGGCTGAGGGTTTAAGGCCTCCTTTTAAGGATTTCTGACATCTGGGTTAGAGAGGACATCGGCCAAAAGCGGCTTGCACGCAGCCAGGATCTTTTGTGGGTTTCCTGCATGCAGCTGCTGCTGCAGCCGCAGCTGCAGCAGCAGAAGTGGAAGGCTTTTGGGGAGAGCCTCTCTGGCTCTTGCAAGAATTGAGCTGCAGCAAACACATAGAACGAATCCCCGAACGCTGCTGCAGCTGCTGCTGCTTTCGAATATGCTGCTGCTCCCACTGCTACTGTATCTGTCGTTCCTTCTCGTGCTGCTGCTCTTGCTGCATTACTCTTGCTGCTGCTGCTCTGAACCGTTTTCTGCCTTAGTTCTACCACCAGGGCCCCCACCACAAAAGCAGCAGCAACACCACGGCAGCTGCAGCAGCAGCAACAGCAGCAGCAGCAGCAGCAGCAGCAGCAGCTGGTCTCACAGCGCCTGCTTGGTGTCTCCGCTGTGAAATGCAACGAGTTTGGCCCTGTAAAGGTGCAGAAGCTCAGCGCAGGGCGCATTGTCTCTGTACTTTTCTGCTGCTTCCTGCAGCAGCAGCAGCGCGTGGCTGAGGCCGTCTGGAGCAGTGTCGGGCGGGTGCCGCAGCGAGAACTGCAGCAATGCCATGAAGTACTTCATTGATGCAGCATCTAGTGGGGGCCTGACATGCACAAGCACGCATACCTTCTGTGTCTGCTGCAGCAGCAGCAGCAGCTGCAGCAGCAGCTGCAGCAGCAGCAGCTGCTGCTGCTGCTGTGGCAGCACTTTCGCCCGTAGCTGGGGCAGCGGGGCAGCTTCGAAGGCGCTGCAGCAGCAGCGGCTGCTGCTGGTTGCTTTGTGGGGGCTGGCCTTGCTGTGCGTGCAGCACTTGGGTTGCAGCGGCTCAGCTGCAGCGGCTGCTGCTGTTGCTGCTGCTGCCGCTGCACGCGGGCAGCAGCTCACCTGACGAGGGCCTCAAACTCTTCTGCTGCTTCTTTGAGGCGGCCGCAGACCTCCAGCTGGGAGGCATAGACGCAGGCCATGTCTCTTCTGCATGCACAAGCGAAGCGCGGCGCAGCAAGAAGCAGCAGCAAAGCATTAGCAGCAAAACGAGGCCGCACAGCAGAGGCCGCACAGCAGCAGCTCTGCTGCAGCTGCGCGGCCGGAGACACCCCAGACACGCAGCTGGGGTGTACGTACACCCGAGAGGCCTCTAAAACTCAAACTTTTAGCTTTTGTTTCCTCCAAAGACAGGCAGCAAACACAATGCAAAATTTCAAAGGCTTATTTGTCCTCTTTGAGTCAAAGCAGCAGACAAGGAGGGCTTCTTGGGCACTGAGGGCCCCACAGGAGCAGCGGGAGTGGTATCTGCTGCTGCTGTGGCTCTTAACGATCTTTTGCTCTTTTGCGCGCAACTAGAAGAGCCGCACTACCCTTTGCTGCAGTTGCTGCTCCTTGTCTGCTGCACCTACTCTACGGTGCCATTTGCCAGCCAGCAAGCCCCAGACGCCGTCAAACACGCAGCAGCAGCAGCAGCAGCAGCAGCAGCAGCGCATGCACTAAGGCTGACATACCTTCTTTTCAAGATCTTGGTGGCTCCAAACTCCAGCAGCTTTAGTGCTTCTTCAGGTCCTTGCTGCCGCCGCTGCCGCGCGCAGCGCAGCCAGAACTCTGGGTAAGAGGCGCAGACTTCTAGGCAGCGGCGCTGCAGAAGTTCTAGGCGCCCAGGGGCCTGCAGCAACAGCAGCAGCAACAGCAGCAGCAGCAGCAGCAGCGGCAGCAGTAACGTTATAGGGGCGACAGGGCACGCAGCAGCAGCACCGCAAAATGACGAACGCAGCAGCAGCAGCAGCGGCGGCGTAGACAGCAGCAGAAACAGCAAAAGGGATAAAGGCGGAGCCGGCAGAAACAGCAATGCTTGCAGCAGCAGCAGCGGCAACAACAACAGACTAATCGCAATGGCGCGTGCGCAAACACAGTGCTGCATTTTAACGGCTGCTGCTGCTACCGCAGCTGCTGCTAAGGCAGCTGCTGGTGCTGCAGCTGCTGCTGCAGCCGCTGCTGTCCGCAGGGCCATAATGAGTGCACAGCCTCGCTGGAGGCCACTGGGGGCAGTTTTTTCCTATAAGGCTTTAGGCGTCGGGGCCTGAGGGCTTAGGACTGAGGGTTTAGCTTCTAGGGCTGAGGGTTTAGGGTTAGCGCTTTAGGGTTTAGGGTCTAGCGCCGAGGGTTTAGGGTTTAGGGCTTAGGTCCTCGGAGTTACATGCTTTTCCTCAAAGTCCAGATATTCCCTCCAGGCCTGAAGGCGGCGAGGAGCGAGAGGGTCTGGGTGCCAAAACCAGCGGTGCGTCTGCAGCCAAACAAGCAGGAGATCGAACTTCGCTGCTGCTGGTGCTGCTGCTGCTGCTGTTGCTGACGTTGCTGGTCTCTCCATTGCTGCTGCCGCTGTTGGGAGCGCCACTAGCGACTGGGCCGCGACAGAGATCCTTAACTTTGCAGCTAGTTGTGGTTGGGCTGCACTTGCTGCTACTGCTTGTGTTGTTGCCGGTGTCGCTGTTGCTGCTGCTGCTGCTGCTGCTGCTGCTGCTCACCGCCCGCTCGAAGGGCAGTCGCATTGCTGCCTGCTCCAGAGTAGTATCAAGAGTTTCTCGCAGCAGCTGCCAGCACTCCCGATCCACAGCGTTGAGAGAGGCCAGAGTGGAGACTGAGCAGCGGGAGCAGCAACAACAGTAGCAGCAGCATCAGCAGCAGTAGTAGTAGTCGCAGTAGCAGTAGTAGCAGTAGCAGCTCTAGCAGCAGCAGTGCCAATAGCAGCAGCAGCAGCAGCAGCAGAGGAACCAAGCAGCAGCCTAAACTAGAATTACAAGAAAGATTGTTCACAAAGCCAAACCCCGCCGAGCCATCAGAAGCATCTGACCCGAAGCAGCAGCAGCAGCAGCAGCAGTAGGAATTACCTCTTTCTTTGATTGCTGCTCGTGCTGCAGCAGGGTCTGCAGCAACAGGCTGTTCTGTTGGGTGGTCTGCTTCTGCAGGGAGCTGCAGCTCCTCGAGTGTGGCGCTTTTCTGCTGCTGCAGCCGCTGCAGCAGCTGCGGCAGCAGCTCATCCCCCAGGAGGTCATAGACATCAAACAAAGTGGAGGCCCCCTTTATGGGGCCCCCATCCCCACAAAGGCCCCCATCTGCTGCGAGCCCAGGCCGGGGGCCCCTTCGGCTCTTTATGCTGCTGCGGCTGCCTCTCTCGACAAGTGTCTTTAGCCTTTCCCAGCCTAAGTCCGAGGACTCCAGCGGGGTGCGCAGCAGCTGCGAGTACAGCAGCCGCAGCTGCGCAGCAGCAGCAGCAGCAGCAGCAGCAGCAGCAGCAGCGACAGACGTGAATGGTTGCCTGGCAGCAACGGCAGGGCCCCCAAAAGGGCGGCACTCCGGTCCTTGCAGCAGCAGCAGCAGCAGCAGCAGCAGCAACGGCATCTGTGTCTTACCCTTTGCAGCGCTGTTTGCATGCGCTGCCGGTTTGTTTCAAGAAGACTATTAAGGCCCTCTTTGGGTGGGTTTTCCCCATCTGCAGTGTCTGTACACCCCAGAGCCTCTTCGATAGGGGCCCCGAGTTCTGCTGCAGCAATCTTTTCCCTAGCAGCAAACAGCTCCTCTTCTTCCCAGTCCAATATGCACTGCCACAACGGCCAGGCCTTCCAGTGGGCGCCGGCCTGCGCAAGCAGCAGCCGCAGCAGCAGCAGGAGGTCCAGCAGCAGCAGGTGCAGCAGCAGCAACTGTAGTTAAGTAGGGAGCTGCGCAGTGGGGCCTCTGCTCTTCCATACGGCTGCAAGTTCCCCCTCAGGAAGGTCAGGCTCTTATACTCCTGTGACTAATGATGTCCAGCAGCAGCAACAGCAGCAACAGCACGAGCAGCAGCAACTGCAAACCCTACGTTAGCGCAATTTTACAGTCTGTGGCTTCTGCCCTGTGAGCGAGAGTTTAGAAGTACAAGGTCCTAAAATTAAGATCTACGTTTAGGGTTAAGCGCTTAGGTTTTACTGTTTAGGGTTTAGGGTTTAGCGTTTAGGGTTTAGGGTTTAGGGCTTACGTGCTGTATGGCCTGGTCCATTCTGGCACGGACTAAGTGCGGCGGCAAGCAGGCGAAGTCTTTCATCCATTCGAAGTAAGCAGCCCAAATGAGGGGATTGTGTCCCACGAATTCCAGCGAGCGTTCAAAAACCTAAGCCATTGTATCGCACACTGCAACTCGAGGTGCAGCAGCAGCAGCAGCAGCAGGAGCAGTAGCAGCAGCAGCAGCAGCAGGAGCAGTAGTAGCAGCAGCACCAGTAGCAGCAGCAGAAGGGGCAGCACCAGCGGGAGATGCGAAAGCACAACGCAGCACTCAAAGCAGCTGCGGCAGAAGAAGCAATAACTTCTGTGGAATGGCAGCAGCAGCAGCTGTGGCAGTCCAAAGGCAGAGCAGAGCCTCAACTGTAGCCGTATCCCCTCTTGCGGCAGCAACAGCAGCAGCACCAGCAGCACCACCAGCACCCCACCAGCAGCACCACCAGCAGCAGCAGCACCAGCAGCACCAGCAGCAGCACCACCAGCAGAACCAGCACCAGCAGCACTAGCAGCAGCAGAACCACCAGCAGCATCAGCAGCAGCAGCACCACGACCAGCAGGAGCAGCAGAGGCATCAGCAGCAGCAGCAGCAGCAGCAGCAGCAGCAGCAGCGGTTGCAGACCTCCTCGCACTTGTTCCAGTCCCCCTTGGGGTCGCACTGCAGCCTTGCGAATTTCTTCCAGTAGCCAAAGAGAAGAGGAAATTCAAAAAGAAATCTTTCAAGAGCTTGTTCATAATCTTCGAGTCTGTCGGGGCCCTGCGGTGTATGTACAGCCCGCAGCGGGGCAGCAAAGGCAGCAAGGCGAAGAAAATTAAAAAATTAAAAAATTAAAAAACGGCAAATGAAGGAGAAAGCATATTCGTAGGCAGCAGCAGCAGCAGCAGCAGCGAGAGAGGGACAAAGAGGCGGTGGTAGGATAGCTTACGAGTGAAGGGTTTAGGGTTTAGGGTTTAGGGTTTAGGGTTTAGGATTTAGGGTTTAGGATGTAGGGTGTAGGGTTTAGGGTTCAGGGTTTAGGGTTTAGGGCTTGTGGGTGGCTCACAGCGCTGGACAAAGCACACACTAGAGCTTGTAAAGCCTCATACGAATAAGGGTTTTGATCTGCCTGTCTCAGCAAATAGCCCAAGTCATCTGTGGCTTCTTCTGCGGCGGGGGCATCTGCATGCAACACAAAACCTAAACCCTAAACCCTAAACCCTAAACCCTAGATCCTGAACTGGAAATTCAAGCTTTCAGCTCTTGGCAAATTCCCACAGCTCCACAGGGCATGCAACTGCTGCAGAGTGGCAAATTTGCAATAAAAAAGGAAAAGGGAGGCAAAGGAAAAAAGAAATTAAATAAATAGATGAAAAATATAGAAACTTTGAGCAGCAAAACAAAAGAAAGCAGCAAACCTGGAGGCGCTACGTCATCCGTCTCGGCTGCTTCATCGGACATATCTTTCGATCCCTTCTTCGCTCCCTTCCTTTTCCCCCCGTAGTCCTCCACCGGCTGCTGCTGCTGCTGCTGCTGCTGCTGCTGGGATGGGGCCCTGTAGGCCGAGTACTGCTTCGCAGCCGCCTCCCAGTCCACGGGCTCCGGGACGCATGGCTGCTGCTGCTGCAGGTAACCCAGAGGGAATGGCAGCTGCAGCGCAGCAGGAGCAGCACACAGCAGCAGCTACTGCAAGGAGAGGCACAGACTTTGCAAGCCCTGCTGGCCGCGTTGGTGAGAGGCCCCAGCAGCTAAAGCAACTTCAGGAGCAGCTGCAGCAGCTTCTGCTGTTGCAGAATCTGCAGCAGCTTCTGCTGCAGCAGCTGCTGCTGCAGCAGCAGCTGCTGCAGGAGCAGCTGCTGCTGATACCACTGCGGACTGCACAGCAACTAGGGAAATGCCGCGTTTTGAGGGCTCAGCTCACCATGCTGGGACTTTAGAAAGGATGTAACAAAGAAAAAGAAAAAGCCTGAAGGGGGCAGAGAGGAAAGCCAGTAGCGCTGCAGTCCGCAGCGCCTGCTGCTGCCGCTTTGGACGGGAGCTATGAGGGAATGTCAGGGTGAAACAGTTGGACAGCCTCAAGGGCAACATATAAGACATAAGTAAGGGCTCGACAAGATGAAGTGACTGCCGCAGGCAGAGGCAGGGCCAAGTTCTCTACGCGTGCAAGTGGAATGCTGTTGCTGCTGCTGCTGCTGCTGCTGGTGCTGCTGCTGCAGTGCGTCTATTCTGAGACACTGACTCAGTTTCTGTCAAAAAGAAAAACAAGTAGATATCCTGGCTAATCCTAATGGATCACAGCGAAGGTTTGCTGCCAAATACTTCTGCGCCTCACTGTTCACAAACGGCGCTGCAGTCGTGGCTGCTGCTGTTCGGCTCTGTGTGGGGTGTCATCCCGGCCGCACAGTTGCTGCTAAGCACCCAAAAGAAGCTTAATATTGTTCTAAAGGAAATTTAATCATTTAAATTAATCAAGTTTCATTCATTCAAGTGGGAGTGAGGAGCCCAAGTTAAGGAATTCACCGTGCCCCTTGTAGTACGCAGGTGACCTTGAGCTTTTGCTGGGCTCACTGGTGTTGCACAATGCATGTTTTGCACGACATGACCCTTTTATAGACCCAACAGTATTGAAACAAATTAGGTTTATTTTATTAATTACATGCAGTTTGTTCCGTGAAAAGTGTTTTACTCGCTATCTGCAAACACGGGCTGCGAGTGCACCGGTCCACTGGTGCAACAGCACGCCGGTGCATCCTAAGCAACAAGAGAAGTTTCAAGAGCAATAACTTTTCGAAAACTTACTTTAATATCTTTATTGATTTATTTATGCAACATGAAATAGTTGCATTGGTTGCAGTATTCCCTCTTAAGGCTTAAAATGCCAGGGTGGCGCGTATCTTGCGTCCTAGCTTTCCCGTTCAAGTTCAATGTTCCAGGAGCAGAGATACGTTTCCGCAAACACGAATAAACGGGGAATTAAACTTGTCCCTGCAATGTATTTAAAAGCCATTTCAAAAGCAGATTGTTCCTTTGGCCCGGGTGAGGTTGCGTCTGGCAGCACCAGCAGGTGCTGCAATAGAAAACAACATCACTTGCTGCTCCAGGAGCTGCTCGAATGGCGGCAACTGCAGCAGCTTCACCATACGCTACAACATCAGCTGCTGCAAACAGGCTGCAGCTGTCTTTCCGCTACTGTTGTCTTTGTGATGCCCCCTTTTTGTTCCATCCATTACTCACTTGCACTTCAAAAAAGAGTGGCATTTGTGAGAATTCAACTAACTACTCTCTTTCTCTGCCCCTATGGACCATCTTTTCCACTGCATTCAGAAAGAAAAGCAGCAAACTAAGGAGAAGCAAGTACATCCAAATCCAAACTTCCCACTGCTGCTACGTAATGTTGCCGCCACACACTCCCCGCCCCATTACTCCAAATAACACACAGGTTTATTCTCTTACTTCGTCCCAGCTATCATCCAAATACTCCACCCTTATTCCCTAACAAACCTCCACCTGTTTCCTCCACCCTCAACACTATTCCCCCCAAATTTTCCCTCTACCAAACTTCTTCCGCTACAAATATTCCTCCCCATGCCAGTTCGCGGCTGTAACACCGGCGCCACTCTCATACACAACTCATGCACTCCGCTTCCCCCACTATTTCTCGGGTCTACCTACACATTCTTATCATTCCCGCGCCCGCACATTCCCTCCACAAGTTAGCAAATGTTCCACTTCTCCTAATTTACTCCTGTAAAAGGCACTCCAGCAACTGCCGGGTTTTGAACTCTACTGTTTCGTTTCCCTGGAGAACTGCATGCCTCGGAAGCCCACGGCCAGTTCATAAACAGCTGTTCTGTTCATAACGTGTTTAAGCGGCCACCGCAGCCGACTCCCAACAAAGTGCTTTCCTTATTACTGCAGTTTCTTTTTCAAACTGCCCCGAACTTCTCTGAGCGACGCTGGGCTTCCCCAGGTCGGATCGGCGCGTTGCAGCGCCTACAGAAACACGGGTGCATGCATCCTTGCAGATATACTCTGTACACGGGTGTGACTGGTGCAATCTGCCCTCAATTTGCCCCTTTTGCAATTGCATGCACGAAGAAAACGCTCAAAACAGCGCAACTCCAACAGCCGTGACGGCAAAAACAAGGAAAGTTGGCACCGCTGCAGAGGCGCCGCCCACGAGGCCCGCTGCGATCTTATCCCACTGCTTTTGCCTGTGAACCCATACGCCAGCAAACCCTCTAAACCTCCAATAATTCCCATAAAATAATAACCCCAACAACTCCAATAATCCCAATAATAAGTGCAAATCCCCAAATCGTTGGATCCGGACCTCCTTTCTCGCTCGCCTGGCTGCTTACTGCAACTGCGTACAATCCCAAATCCTAAACTCTGTCCCTAAACCCTCGTGTCGAAGCCTTACTCGAAAGGAGCCACGCCGTCCTTCAGCGACTTGGGCGAAGTGACGCAGAGAAGAGCTTTGATTTCCTCCTGCTTGGTGCCGCTGTCAGTGCTTTCCGGGCAAATGAAGAATGCGCAGTCCACCTTGCCGGCCTCGTGGGGGGCGAAGAGGGCTACAAAGGACTGGGCCTGAGAAGTCTTGTACACCGGCGCCTCTGCCGAATAAGGCGGAGGCAAACCCTTGAACAGATCGAAGCCTTCTCTCCAGTGCTTCACTGCAGTTGCACAGTCACCATTGGACCCCTTCTGTATCGAAATGGCGAAGTTCCCATCCAGTGAGGTCGAAGCGGTGGAAGGCAGCGTCCCCTGAAAGCCCCCAAAAAAAAAAGCACATCCACGGGTGCATGCACACCCCCACAGGCGAGCACGCGTCCACACACAAGAAACAGAAGTATGGCGCGGGGGAACCTGCCCTATTCTGCGCCTCTGGGACCCATTGACCCTGCAAAATTTGCCCTCCTTTGTGTCTTCAAATTAAACCATTGTTTGGTCCATCTGTGGCCACTTCTGAGCCCCAAAACAGGCCACTGGTGGCCACCACACGCCGTGCTTTTCTTACGGCTCTAGCGGCGGTGCAAACGGCCGTACTGAAGGCTAAATTGGGGCTTTCTTCAGCTTTTAGAGGCAATTTGGATTGCTCCGTAGTTCCGAGCTGCAGCGGGGCCAAGCCAACTTCAGCCCGGATGCCGTTCATTGCAGTTGTGCAATCGATACTTGCTGCAGCGACTGCCCACCCAGCACACACAACACGCGCCAAACAACCCGTTGTGCTTTTAAACTTTTTCAAACTCGACTTAAAAAACAATTTAAGTTCCAAAAAGAGATAAACAACGCCTACCAGTTGACGGCGGGGGTCCGGAGGACCCCTGCGCCCCCTGCGTGTCTCGAAAGAAGACGGCCGAGCCGGCCAAAAAGAGCAGCTTGAGGCTCCTCATTACCGTGACCTAGAAGGCAATTTAACTTTAAAACAACGAATCAAAACTAGAGAAGAAATGAAACAACATTTGAAACATGAAAGTGGGACAGAAACAGGCAGGGGAGGGCAACCAGCGGTTGCTTTGCAGCGGGGTGGGTGGTGCCTGAGCCGCAGTGGCTCTCACCATGAGGATGCGTGGCGTCTCACGCTTTGAGAAAAAGTAGTGCAAAAAAGGAGAAATACACCATTCAGTCGAGATACAATTTAACTTTTAAGCCTAAGACAGGAGTTTATTTGCGAAAAAATTCCCGAAAAAGCCGCCAAAAGCACCAGGTGAACCGGAGCTGTGAGACGCTGGGCTGGGCTACGCCAGGGCAAATGACCGTGCCAGGCCTGCTCCCAGCGAGACTGCTTTTGAGTCACATTTCTGAACTTTGATACGTAATCAATTGGAAAACAACATTTATTCAATTTCCAGTGGTCCGTTGGTCAACTGGAGAGACTCTTGCGTTCGCACATTTGCTCCTGTTGCCGCCGGCCTGCCAATACTACAGTAATGGTCACGTCAAACAGCGGCTGGGGACTTAATGCTGCGAAAACAGGAAATAATGCGCAGAATATAATAAGTATATTATTCTAATGTAATAACATTGTAAATGCATGCAACTGATGAACCCAGTGCCGCGTTTACATTGTGCAAACCAGCACACAAGCTGCTTACGGCTCACGGCGCAACAGCTTTTCGCCTTAGACAAGCTGAAAACGAGAATTATCTGCATTTTTTGCATCAATTTGGATTGCTGTGGCTTTTAGGGTTTTCAATTTTGCACATTTTTCATCATAGGCGGCTTTCACAGCCACTCTTTGTGTTCGTCGGTGGCGGTGAAGACTTCTTGTGCTTTTGCCTTTCTGTGTCTCGTGCATTTGGCCGAACCTTGAACCAAGAGATATTCTTTGGTGCATAAAATGTATTTCCATCAATCTTTGTTTGAAATCTTGTAATTAATATCTCCAGCATGAACTGGACGCACTGGACTTTTCATACTGTTTGGTTCACCACTAACGACCCGCCTGAAATGCGTGGGAAGTTCACAAATTGGAAATATTATTGAGTGGAAAGTTTGAGAGAAGACGGAGGCTGAAGAGTTGCAGAAGAGTTCTGCTTATTTGCAATTCTCGCGAGGCCACTTACACTTGAGTATTTGAAAATAGATGCATTTCTTATTCACCAAATGCATTTCTCGTTGCACAAGGGCTGCATGCAACCACGTATAACTAAAAATACGTTGGAGCACTTTATTGCAATTATTATTTTGCCTTTTGGAAAAGAAAAGAAGGAAGATGAGGGCACACGAGCACTGCCATCCCAAAACTAGACTTAGAAGGGAATGGTTTCCCAATCCGATTCGTCCTTTTAGTTTGAATTTGTCACTTTCTTTCGTGAACTGTCTTATTTACTGATAAAGTTTCCATCCTTCTTCTGTTTTTAAACTGAATATTGAGATTTTGCGTTCCTTTTTGAGGTAATCCGGGTGTGTGCATCATGTGAGAGTCGACTTGGGTGGCCTAGCTTAAGTTCGCTGCTAAGCTTCGAAACTAGCAGTGAAGGGCTGTAAATATAAGTAAAAAGAGGCAAATAAATGCGGAAAACTATATATTTCAGGGATATAAACTAAAAGGAATGAAGAAATGAAGAAAAGTACAAATAATTGCAAACGGGAGTTAAGAAAATTTCGCTGTTTGCTGCTCCCCGCCAAGCCCGAGGCAGCGCGAGGAAAACAGAATTGAACCGAAACAGAAAGACAAAAATGAACTGCAATTAATTCAATTTGATTTCAAATACAAAATGAATTCACTCGAACAATTCAGCAGAGGCTCTCCACTTCTTTCCGGTTTTCTGAAATTCAAGAATTTGAGGAAGTGCCTTCGAGTGCGCCTCTGAATAGCTCATTAACTTTGATTGTAAAGTTGTAAAGGCATTATAATGGAATAATATTAAAGCATTATAATGGAATTATAATAATATTTGCGAAGATTTCCATAAGCCCGTCAAAATGTAGATTTGATAAGTGCTTTTGTCCATACAGCGCCGCGAAACAAATCAATAAGGCTAACGCGGCGCAGCGCAAACACAAGCCAGCTGCGCCTTGCTGCTGCTGCTGCTGTTGCGGCTGCTGCTGTTGGGTGGAGTCGAGAACGCCTCAGCTGAACCACCTCCAGTGCAGCAGCAGCAGCAGCAACAGCAGCAGCATGTGCAAGGCAAAACGAGAGTTGAATTCGAACCGGAAGAAAGGAAAAAAGCAAATAAAGACAAAAATGCAGCAACAAAAGGCCCCAAAACAACACAAGGAGAGTAGCAGCAAAAGCTGCAGTCGCGGGCCGCGGGCCACGATGCGAAGGATCAAACCAACAAAGCAGCAGCAGCAGCAGCAGCAGCAGAAGATGCAGCAACTGCTGCTGCTGCTGACATCAGATAAGCACCCCAAGCCACAGACGTCCCTTTCCTCCCTCGCAGCGCAGCGCCGCGCTGCAGCAAGAGCAAGAGCAGTTGCCGCTGCTGCAGCAGCGGCTGCAATTGCAACTGCCACTGTAGCTGCTGCTACAGCTGCTGCTGTAATTTCAGCTGCCACTGTAGCTGCTACTGCATCTGCTGCTGCAGCTGCTGCTGCAGTTTCAGCTGCCACTCCTGCTGCTGCTGCAGCCTCTGCTGCAGTTGCAGCTGCAACTGTAGCTGCTGTTGCAGCTGCCGCTGCAGTTGCAGCTACCACCCTTGCTGCTGCTGCAGCTGCTGCAGTTGCAGCTGCAACTGTAGCTGCTGTTGCAGCTGCTGTTCGCAGCTGCTACTTCGCCCCGTTTTCTGTTTCTGTTTTTGCTGCTGCTGCCTCCACCTCTTCATGGCTCTCGCCAGTTCCAAAAAGTCCTTTATCAATTTGAGCTTCCGAAAGAAAAGGAATTTCTTCTCCTGCAGCAAGAAGCAAAGCGCAGCAGCAGCAAGGCCCCAGCTAGCTAGGTAGCTAGCTAGCTAGCTAGCTAGCTGACTGGCTAGCTAGTCGCGAGCTGAAGAAGCTGAGACTCTGAGCGGCCGCTGCTGCTGCTGCTGCTGCTGCAGAGCTGCGCAGATGCCTCGAGTGCATTCGCAGCTAAAGTGCAGCAGCAAAAAAGGCACAGCTAGCTGGTTTTCGAAAGCCGGGGGTTTGGGGTTTGATGTCTGGGGTTTGCGAGTTTGCATTTTCCCTCGAGCTGCGGTTTCGGGTTTAGGGTTTCAAGGCTTAAGAGCCGCGTTTCAGGGTTTAGGGTTTCAAGGCTTAAGAGCCGCATTTCACGGTTTAGGGCTTAGGGTTTCAAGCTTTAAGAGCCGCGTTTGCGGGTTGAGGGATTCAAAGCCGAAGAGCCGGGCTGAGAGTTTGGGGCTTCGAGGCTTGAGAGCCGCGTGCGAGGGTTTAGGGTTTGGGACTAGAGTTTAGGGTTTGGGACTAGGGTTTAGGGTTTAGGGCTTGGGGTAAGACCTTCGACGACGAGGACGTTTTTCTTCAAGTCGATGACCATTTGGTACCTCTTGAGCATGTCGAGGCCCAGCAGCATTTGCATTTTGGAGTCTTCGAGAACGATGAAGCTGCAGGGGCAGAACTTGCTGCCGAGCTTGAGGGGTGCAAGATGAACGCGGCCAATAATGGGGGCCCTGCCCACTCCCAGCGCGAGTCCTGCGAATCTTTTGTCAATTAAAGAAGATAAAGAACATTTTTCCGCGAAAGCGAGAGATAAAATGGACTGTTGCGCGCCGCTGTCGACGAAAGCTTTGCACGCCACCCCGTTGATCTCCAGGTGTACGTACAGCATGCACACCGACCCGAAACCCTCCGGCAGGTGCTCGCGAGCCATTGAATAGTTTTCATTTATTCTTTCTTGCTGCAGATCTTCCAAAAGCATTCTCTGGGCCTCAGCAGACAGAGGATCCCGCTGAATCGCTGCCATCCGCCGCCACCGCTCGTCTTCGGCCTGCCCACAAGTGCTGCGCTCACCTTGCTGCTGCAGCAGCAGCACTAGCAGCAGCAGCAGCAACAACGGCAGCAGCAGCAACGGCAGCAGCAACAGCAGCTGCAACGGAAGCAGCAGCGGCAGCAGCAACAGCAACGGCAGCAGCAACAGCAAGCAGCAACAGCAGCAGCAGCAGCGGCAACGACGGCAGCAGCAACAGCAGCTCACTTTGATTTGGTTTGTGTATTCTTTTTCAAGGGTGTCCATGAGCCGCGTGAACGCTGGGCCTGGCTCTCCCTGTTGCTGCTGCTGCTGCTGCTGCTGTCTCTCGTCAACTGCTGCCTTTATGGCTTCTCCTAAAACAGGATTGTGGGCCCTAATTAGAGCTAAAGAAGCAGCATCAGCAACAGCAGCAGCAACTGCTTCTTCGGCCCGCCGCCTCACCAGCAGCTTCAGGTGAGCAGCAACATCCGGGGCAGCTAGACGCGCAGCAGGGCCAACTGCTGCTGCTGCTGCTGAAGCTGCTGCAGGAGCAGCAGCAGAAGCAGCAGCAGGGCTGCGGGGGGGGCCCGGGCCCCCCCCTGCTGGGAACTGGGCAACGCGGCCGCCGTCCACAACTATGCCTGCATGCGAAGCAGCAAATATATTTTTATTTAATTTTTTAAATGAAAAAAAGGATATTTGCTGCTGCTGCTGCTGCTGCCGAAATGCTTTATTTGCATGCACTTGATTTTGAAGAATGGAAAATAGTCTAAGTCCCTCTTGCTGCTTACTGGAGAAGTCCAGGGGCAGGAGGCCTCGCTGCTGCTGGCGCTGCAGCGCCTGGGGTGCTGGCCTCAGCTGCTGCTGCTGCTGCTGCTGCAGGCGCTGCGCATTAGCAGCAGGCGCAGCAGCAGCTGCGGCAGCGCCGGTTGCTGCTGCTGCTGCTGCTGCTGCGCTGTCGTTGAAGACAAGGAGCATGGCTCCCTCGGCCACGCCAGCGTCGGCCAGAGTGCGCGCACTGCTCCTGCAGACAAAGGCCTCCAAAAGCAAATATAAAATGGAGCAAAAGTCCATTAAAATGGCGCAAAAAACCCTTTTAATTGCGAGAGAAAGTGAGACAAAGACGCACGGCAGGGGCCGGCCATCTAGAAGAATCCGCTGGTGTTCTGGGGGTATGTTCAACTCCACCGAAATTATGTCTTTCAACGCAGAGACTTCCGCCTCCCCCGTGAGATCCAGGGCAAAAGCCTGGCCGTCTGCAGCGCCAAAGTCCCAGCAAACACAAGAGAGGGACGCAAACAGTGCAGAATTCAAGTTGCGTTTGGGAGTGGCGAGCGGCGAGGCAGGGCAGTGCTGCGGAGAGGCGCGGAAAGCGCCCACCTGGGGGCCTCTAAAACACAAATAAATTAATTATTTGTAGTCCGAAGGCCGTAACAGTCCTAAAGAAAGCAAAAGGGGCAGAGGCGGGCGGTGTTTCTGTGGTTTCCTGCGCTGCAGTACACACACGGAAACGTACCGGCGTCAGTGACAGTGATCTGCATCTTCGACGCAGATTGAGCAGACGAAGTGTCTCAGCAGGAATAAACAATAAAAATGAAGTATATTTTCTTTCCGAGACGCAAATCTGCAATGTAGCGCCGTCGGATCAGCCCAGTTTGAATGCATGCCCGATACCGCCTCAGCCAGCTTGCAAGTCCACGGGGGGGTGTTTCTGCATACACCTCAAAACAAATGTACGTTTGTGAAACTTCTGTAATTCTTGAAAGTCCCTTTCATTAAATGAGTGAGGCATTTTTGCTGTGGATAAACGCGGGCTTTTCAGCGACTGGGGCGCGGTCTGCTGCCTCTCTGCATTTTGCAAAACATATTGCAGCAATATAGAAATGAGTCCTACGGCTTTCGCAGCTGTCGCTTCAATAGAACATATTAAATGCTTTTTTGCTAATTTAGACCTCCGGGGGGTCATTGCATTATCGCTGCGCCTGGGTACTTCGATGGTTTCCTTACTTCAGGTTTGGTTCGCACACTTGCCTTGCACGGCTTAGGCCAAAATCTACCATTTACGATTAACTTTTACTTTTCTCTAGGTCTTAGTAGCTAGTATTTAGGCCAATCTTTGTCCTACAACAGCCAGCATGCAAATTTGAGGCCTGGCCGACACACTGAACACCTTCACTGCAGATTTGTTTGGCTGCATGCCAGTTTGAGTGGCATCTAAAAACAAGTGCTTTTTGCTTTCGGGAGTGTCTCTGTTCAAAATATATGCGCAATTTACTAGTGGCTTCTCAAAGATATGCCTTTTAAAGGGGCTGGGCAACGCAGCCGTGCCTTTGCCACTCCCCATAGATCCACTACACGATTTAATCTTGAACGAATTCAGTGGAAATGCAAAGAAAGAAAAACCACTAAACGAACATGATTGAGGTTGGGATTTATCTTTTAAGCAGTGTTAAAAGACGGTCTGCAGTGCCTGCTCTACAAAAGCACTTTTGCTTTTTAAATGACCTTGGACTCATCTGCTTGGTACAAGAAGCTTGCATGTAGTGCGCTTTTGGCATGTTCAAGTGTAAGCCTACAAATTATTATCTACCTGGAGGTCAGAGCAGACCAGGGCCTCTAATAGAATAACTTGATTGCGCACTAAGAGTGCTGGTGGGAGGCCAAAGAATCAGTGTATACTAACATCCCAATCGCAGGCTTCAGGATTTGAAGTGGCGCTACTGACAGCATATGCGAACCTGAACTCTAGTAAGTAATATGCGTATAAGCCTTGAGATCAGACCAAAGACTCTCTTACACTCTACTATGATGCCGCACTTGCCCGGCTAGGAAGGCTAGCCTCAAGCTGTGGGCCTACTCAAGCTATCTTCCCACGCTTTGGGGCTGAAGCACTTTCATAATTTGTTGAAAACGTGGCGTCTGATGCCTTCGGCATCCCCTGAGTTTTTATTGGCCTATTTTTGGCTTGTTTACGACTATCTTAAGACTGGAAACCCCGCCGACTCCTTTAAAGCCCAGCCCTTCACTGTCAGGACTTAGAGAGGCAACAGACCCAGCAATGGCTCGAGCCGTTGAAGCAGCTACTTGAATGATGCCGCATAAGAAGTGCTCCACAAGAAGCACTTCAAGGCTGCGAAGCTCTTAAAAGGTGGCAAAGGGGCCTACAGGTGGCACACTCCTCGCTTTTGCAGAGTTAACGTGTTGCCGCAGCAGATTGCCAAGATGCTTGTTGTTTGATCGTTCCAATAGCCCTCATGCACCCCCTAAACTGAAGTTCTTAGCATTGTGTTAGTATGGATTGATTCACCCGGAAAACTTGAAGTGACTGAGCGGGTGGACTTTCCTGCACTAGCAAATCACTGAATCCAAAATGCTGAAGCTTGTTCATTTTTCAACGCATTTGCAGCATGCTTAATGCTCTTTTGTGCACGCCAGCAACATTTTGGCCAGAGGCAAAACACAGTGGACACTGAAAGAGGAAAATAATTCTGTTTGGAATGTTAGAAGGGAAGAAGTCAAACAGAAATTTTCATGAGCTCTCCTCCTTGTCCTCGTTGGAAATATTTTATTGTGTATTTGTTATGAGCTACGGAACTCAAGCCCTCGATGCCTTTTTTTCAGAGAATGAGTCAAAATTAAAGGCAAACTGCAAGAAGTGCATTGGCGCTTTGTGCCTGTTTAGCTTGTCACAATTTCAGGAAGAATAAGTAAACTTTATGCTTTGAATAAGGAGTATATATAGCTGTATACAGAATAGCCTTCAAATGGAAATATAATTCGGTGTTTACGCTGGACAAATGCCTAGGCGGCGCCGCAGAGTGCAGCTTGGTGTGGTATCCTTTTCCTCGTAAGCTGTACAGAGACGGACTGTGAAGACCCCTGCATGCAGCTTTTGTGGCCCAGGCAAAAGCCCTGGGCTAAGTCATTGCAAAAGTCAGTCATCGGCAACCAGTACTAAGGGCAAGACAGCAGAGGCCAGTGGCACAAGAGGCAGTGTAAAACTTACACCCCTGCGCACCTACGCTACCCTAATCATTAAAACCGCCAGAAAGAACACCAGAAAAAACACCAGATGTTTGGTTCGCCGCAAGGGGCAGTAGCTCATGAGCTTTTCGTAATGCACTTTGTCCTGTTGAAGCTCGTGAGAAAATAGCCTTGTAGTCAGCTTTGGCTCTCCATGTAAGCACCGTGCCTGTGGGCAAAATATGAGGTAGGCTCAGCTGGGCTAGTATGCCTCTTTCGTTCAGTCTGCTTAGGCTCACATATAACGCTGGTGTTTAAAGACACCTTTTGCATGCAAAGAAGCATCAGATGCCCTCCCTCTAGTTTTGTTTTCCTAAAAAGCGCCTCTCTACTCTTCTTTATGTTGCTCCCTCCTTGCATGGCCTTGCTGCGCATTGCAGCTTCATGTGTGTTGTCTGCTTCAAACTGTAGTGCGCACTAGTACAATGCAGCCCTGAAATGGCCTTCAAGGCAATATAATTCAAAGCGCGTACTTTTACCTTTTAACTAGAAATAATTTTCATGGAAAAACTATTTCTTTGCTGGTTGGGTCCAGTCTGCAGTTGGCGCTGCGCCTTGGGCTGGAAAGCAGTGCTGAAAGTCAAGCGGGGCTGAAGAAGCACTCAGGAGCAAACAGAGGCATCAACTCAAAACTCGGACCCGAAAATGATGGTTTTTAAATCAATTTGATATGGAAATGGCCAATTTTGTTAGGATTAATCCCATAAAAGAAGAAGCACATAGAAGCCAAGCTGAGCGTAGCTCACTATGCAAAGCCCAGGCCTAGCTGCAGGTCCTGAAAGACCTGATCATCCAAAGATCAAGTACACCTGCGGGACAGTTGCTGCTGCTTATCACCTCAATCTACAGACTCTGTGGTCCTGAAGACCATTCCTTGTCGCCGCTGCAGTGCTGCACACTGCAGCAAAGCAGGAGGGCTCTTTCAGCCCATCACAGCCTAGTATAATTTAATCAAGTTACAACTAACTTGTCCCAATTCTTAAGAGAAGTTTTGTGCCCTGTCTAGCACTTCGCTGGCGCTCGTGGCCCCTCACACCCGAGTTGAATCTTCTTGGCTGGAAGTTCTCTCTTTTCCTAAAAAGAGGTGCTAAAGGCCCTTTGTTACTATTTTTATTATTTTTTCATTGCCTATCTTTTTATAATGCTGCTCAATTATAATGCCAAAGACAGACCCAAATGCCACTTCAGAAGCAGAAACAGCCATACTACCACTATCAAGAAAATGATTGCAAGAGCAGCAGCTCCTTAATAAGGACATCTGCTGCATGCAAAGTGAAGTCCTCTTCAACTTTAGTGTGTCTTAGCCAAGATTTGTTCTTTTGTTTGAAACCAAAGAACTTCATTTTCCCACTGCGGGAGTTCTTGCGAATTGCCTCAGCCCACTAACTAGGAAATTAGGGCTTAATGACTGCAGCAGCAAACAAGCTCGGCCGTCAGCAGCAGCACCGAAGAGCAGCAGCTGAGGCTTTCAAAAGCCACAAATAGCAACAGCAGCACTAGAGGAGCGCAGCAGCAGCAGCGGGCAGCCCCGAGACTCGGGACTTCTTTTGATTTTTATTTGCTTCTTTGCGGAGCTGCCGCAGCAGGACAGCAGCAGACTGTACCTTGACATATATGATATTTGGGATTCGTGGCATGCATTTGCAGCTGGAATCTGGCAAATAAGCAGCAGCAGGAGCAAAAGCAGCAGGAGCAAAAGCAGCAGCAGCAAAAGCAGCAGAGGGCGCATGGATGGGCACTCCCGTATTGGCGCATGCGCCTTCAACTGCTTTTGCTGCAGGCCTTTATTCACAAGTTTCTGCAATAAGTAACTTATTTTTAATTTGAACTCCACAGCAGAAACAAAAGTGCAAAAGTACTTTATTTCGAATTGAGACTTGCGAGCTGTCGCTCCGGGAGATGGACATACACCCCAGGCTGTCCACTGTCAGCTGCAGCAGCAAATGGAAAGAAATTAAAATTAATAATTATTTGTTTTTCTGCTGCAGGTACTGTGGTGCTGCAGCGCAGCAGCAGCAAGACAGCGCGTGTGAGAGCAAAGGAAGCAAATTGAAACAAAGGGTAATTAAAGGTAAGTTTCAATTTTTATGAAGACATGATCAAATAAAACCAAAACCTCCTTTTTACTCTCCACGTTTACGCTGCTGCTGCTGCTGCCGCCGCTGCTCCTGCTGCTGGTGCTGCTGCTCTAGGAGCATCGGGCCTACTGCAGGCTGGCTAGGTGTGGAGAGGGAGTCCTAGAGGGGTTGGCAGCAGAATAAGGAGAGCAGCAGCAGCAAAAGAAGAAAAAAATTGAGCAGCAAAAAGGGAAATGAATTTCAGCAGCAAAAGGGGCGGTGAGCAGCAGCGAGGCTCGAGGCTGTCTCGGGTGGGGCGGGGCTGCTGCTGCTGCTGTGCGCAGCAGCGCAGCAGCGGCTGCGTGTCGGTTTGCGGGTTTGTTTGCGTCTAGAGGCGTTTTAAAGGAATTAAATTGATAAAATTGGAGTAAAATATCGAAAAAGAGCAGCAAATGGCGTTCTTTGCCCCCGCAAGGCTGGCTCTGGTGCCCGGCGGCGCCTGCTCCCGGGCCGCAGCAGCAGCTCTTGCTGCACCCAAAGCCGCCCCCAGCTTCCCCTTTTGCAGCTCTTTTTGCGGCTCTTTTTGTCCCACTTTGGCCTTTCGGGCTCTTTCGACGGCTCCGTTGCTGCAGCGGCACAGCGCGGTGGCTCAGGGCCCCTGCGCCCGCTGGCCCGCCGCCGCCTTGACTCCCCTGAGCAGCAGCAGCAGCAGCAGCAGCGGCGGCAGCCCGGTGAGCCGCCAGCTCCAAACCCCTTGAAAACCCTTTTGCTGTTGCAGTTCCAAATATTTTAATGTGCTGCTGCTGAAACTGCGCGCAGCCGCGCAGGCCCCGCGTGTACGTACACCAGGGGCTGCTGCTGCTGCTCGCTGCGCAGCATCGATTTCACTTCATTTAAATTCATTTTCTTCTTTTTTGTGTCGCGCTGGTGCCCCTCGTGCTGCGGCAGCTCCTTTGCCAGTGTTTGCTGCTGCCCATTTGCTGCACCTGTCCCATTTGCTGCTCCCCCAATTTCTCTCCCCTTTCCCCCTCCCCACTTGCTGCTTCTGCTGCCAAGACAAACAAGACATGCTCACCAAGACGCCTCCCGCTGCTGCTGCTGCCTGTGCTGCTGCTGCTGCTGCTGCTGCAGGTGGGCGCGGTGCGTCACGAGGCGTCTGTGGCGACGCTGTCTGCTGCTGTGGCGCTGATGTCTGTGGGGGGAGTTGCCCAGGGGATCGGATCCCTTTTTGCTGCTTTAGTTTCGGGAACAGCTCGAAACCCTTCAATTAAAGAAGACCTTTTCACTTACACTTTAATTGGAATGGGATTTCTGGAGTTCCTGGGGATCATTTGCGTCATGATGAGCGCCGTGCTGCTGTACTCTTAGCTGCTGCAGCAGCAGCAGCAGCAGCAGCGGCGGCGGCAGTAACGGCGCCCGCAGCAGCAGCAGCAGCAGCAGCGGCAGCAGCAGAGTTCTGCTGCCCCCGGGGCGCTGCTGCGCGCGCTGCTGCAGCAGCAGCGGCGAGCTGCCGAGTTTTTGAATTGGTGGACAGGGAGAGAAGAACCTCAATTTAATTTTAAAAAGGAAAATTAAAAAGTTATTTCAATTTAATTCAATTCGAAAAAAGAAGATTCAAAAGATATCCACCTATGCTGAAAGATAGATAGGCAGCAGCAGACACAGTCTGTACACACCGCAGCAGCAGCAGCAGCAGCAGCGCTTTAGCAGTAGCAGCAGCAGCGCTTTAGTAGTAGCAGCAGCAGCGCGTCAGTAGCAGCGCGAGTAGGAGTTACGGTAGCAGCAACAGCAGATGCAGCAGCTGCTGCTGCGGATGCAGCAGCTGCTGCAGCAGATGCAGCAGCTGCAGCAGCAGCAGCAGCAAATGCTAGCCGCACCTAAGAGTGTTTTGTTCTGCCCTGTAAGACGTAGAAACCAGAGTCTGTAAATATAAATAATAATTATAAATAATAATTGTAAATAATAATTATAAATAATAATTATAAATGATAAGTAAATATAAATGAAGAGAAATAAACGCAAATGGAAAAACGCAGAACTGCGCCTGACCAAACTGAAGAAGCAGCACAAGTCGGGTGTACGTACACCCCAGCTTGGGCTAAGCTGCAGCGGCTGCAGCAGCAGCAGCAACTGCAGCAGCAGCGGCTGCAGCAGCAGCACGGCTGCTGCACCTAGTGCAGGAGGAATGTCGCTCCTGCTGCTGCTGCAACAGCTTCTGCAGCAGCTGCTAAGGAGCATGCGTGGGCAGCTAAGGGGAAGCAGCGCTGCAGCGGCAGCAGCAGCAGTTGCTGCTGCTGCTGCTGCTGCTGCGAGAAAATTCACTGGGAGCTTTTCAGGCCTCTTTTGGGGCCCTAGAAGAGGCTGGGCTGCACTGTAGGAAAGGAGGACGCAACTTGCTGCTGCTGCAGCTGCTGCTGCTGCTGGAGCCGCTGCAGCTGCTGCTGCTGGAGTTTCTGCAGCTGCTGCTGCTGGAACTGCTGCAACTGCTGCTGCTGGAACTGCTGCAGCGGCTGCTGCTGGAACTGCTGCAGCGGCTGCTGCTGCTGCCAAGGCTGCCCGCCCATGCCCCCCAATGTGAAGGGCTCCTGCGCCGAGGCCCCGGCGCCCGTCATGCGCTGCTGCGTGCTGCTGCTGCTGCTGCTGCTGCTGCTTGCTGGGAAAGGCTGCGCCGAAATGCTGCTGCTCGAGCTGAGACTAAATGGCTGGGGAGCTCCGCTGCTGCTGCTAGGGTTGCTGCTGCTGAGGCTAAATGGCCGCGAAAACGCGTTGTTATTGTTACTGCTGCTGCTGCTGCCCATACTGAATGGCTGTTGCCACGGCTGCTGCTGCGGTGCAGCAGCAGCTACAGCAGCAGGCTGCGACGCAGCTCCAGACTGTGGGGTCCCTGCAGCAAAATAAACAAATCCACCACAGCCATCAATAAAACTAACTCTGAACTAAATGGACAAAACGGGGGCCCCCTAAACACCTCCGCTAGAGGGCCCCAGGGGCCCCCCGAGGGCCCCCCTTGGGGCCCCCAAAGGGGGCCCCAAGGGGCCCCCAGAGGGGCCCCCAAGGTGCTCTCAAAGGGGCCCCCAAGGGGCCCCCACGAAGCCCGCAGGCACAAGAAAAAGAACCGGGGGTGTTCTGGGGCCCCTGGGGGCCCCGAGGGGCCCCCAGGGGGCCCCTCGGTAGCCCCCCGGGGGGCCTCGGGGGCCCCCCGGGGGCCCCCGGGGGCCCCCTGGTTTTTTAAGTTCGGGTGGCGTCTAACCTGTATTTGCTTGTTGAAAGCCCCCGAAGCTTTCGAGGGAGTTGGAGACACCAGCAGCAGCAGGAGAACCCCCTGAGAGGAGCAGCAGCAGCAGCAGCAGCAGCAGAGGGTGAGCTGTGGATCGTGCGGTGGCAAAAGAGCTAAGCGTGCGGCAGCAGCAGCAGCAGCTGCTGCGGCAGCTGCAGCCGAGGAGCCAGTTGCTGCTGCAGTGGCAAAACTGACCATTGGTCCATTGTGCTGCTGCTGCAGCAGGCGCGGGGGCTGCGGGGGCAGCGAAGGCAGCAGCCACGGCATCCAGGGAGTTGCTGCCTGCAGCAGGAGCAGCAGCAGCAGCAGCAGCAGGTGCAGCAGCAGGTGCTGCTGCCTGAAAACCCCCAAATAAATCATCACTGAGACTCCCAGAAGGGGCCCCCAGGGGGCCCCTCCCTCCTGGCGGTGGGGGAGGCAGCAGAGAAGAAAAGCTGCTGCTGCTGGACCCTGCGTGCCCCTCTCCCGCTGCTGCAGCAGGAGCAGCAGCAGCAGCAGCAGCAGCAGGCTCTGCCCAGACGCTCTGGCCTGCGTGCATGCGCACAGGCGCCCCCAAAGGCCCAAGTCTAAAAGAGATTCGAAGAAATTAAATTAAATTAAATTAAATTAAATTAAAAGTGGCAAATAAATTAGAATAAACAAAATATAAATCAAACTGCAACAAAAAGATTAAATCCTTTCCAAGTACCCGAAGCAAAAGGCAGGGGGCCCCCCGGGGCCCCCAGGGGCTCCAAAGGGGGACTGTCGAAGCCCAGCAGGTCTGCCTGCTGCCTGCACACCCCAGCAGCAGCAGCAGCAGCAGCAGCAGGAGCAGCAGCAGGAGCAGCAGGCGGCAGTTTGAGCAAGCAAGGTATGGCTGTGCGTCTGTCAATTAATTAATTAATTAATCTAATTAATTAAATTAAATAATTAATCAATTAATTAATCAATTAGTTCATCAATTAATTAATTAGTTGATTAATAATAACTTCATTTGTTGCTGCAAAGGAAAGCTCTAGGCCCCGGGACCCGCGGGGTGTACGTACACGTGAGACTGCTGCTGCTGCTGCTGCTGCTGCTGCTGCTGCTGGGGGCCTCCTTTGCTGCTGTCGCTCTTCTTGGGGGCCTCCCGCTTCCCGGGGGCCCCCCCAGAACTTTTGCTGGCAGCAGAACGGTGGGCCTCCCTGTGGGGGCCCGCCTCTTCACCTTTGCTGCTGCGGCACGACCTGCAGCGCAGCACAAACCCTAAACCCTAAACCCTAAACCCTAAACCCCATACCCTAAGTCTGAACCCTGGGTGGAGGCAAGGCGTACAGGTCTTTATTTTGCGGGGGAGGCCTTGTGTTGCTGCCGAACCCTATAGAGGGCACATGCCTGCCGCTGCTGCTGCTGCTGCTGCTGCTGCTGCTGCGGGAGGGCATCGAGGAAGCAGAAGATATGCCAATGTATTTGTCTTTGTTTTTTGCTGCTGCTTCTCTTGCTGCTTGCAGCTCAGCAGCATCAAACACCAAAGTGGTGCACAACGTGGCCTTCTCGCGGACTGCAGCAAACAAGCACCTCCTGCTGCTGCTGCTGCTGCTGCTGCTGGGGATCCCGCAGCAAGTGGGCGGCGCGCAGCAGCAGCCAGAAGCCCTCTCCGGCCCTGCCGCCGCAGCAACTTGAAGCTCTGACTGAACTAAATAATTAATTCAATTAATTAATTAATTAATTGAATTAATTAATTAATTAATTAATTACTGCCAGCGCCCTTGTCCCGCCCCTCTTCTGTCCAGCTAAAGCTCTGCAAAGACTTCAGCAAATAACTTCTGTCTTTGGCGTCTTCGGCAAATCTCTCGGGGCCATTTTTTAGCATATATTCCAGCACAGTGAGTCCCTGAAAACAAATAATTAATCAGTTAATTAATTAATTATAATTATTTTAAATTAATTTATTTTGCTTAATAGACTTTACTCTGCGCGAGACAAAGGGCCGCTTCAAGAAGAACGAATGCGCTGCAAGCAGCAGGCAGCACTCAACGGGAAAGCAGCAGCAGCAGCAGCAGCAACAGTAGCAAAGACTGCAGCAGCAGCAGCGACAACAGCAGCAGCAACAGCAGCGACAGTAGCACTGCTAGCAGCAGCCACGGCATTAGGAGCAGCACTCGTAGCAGCACTAGGAGCACTAGCAGAAGCCACAGCACTAGCAACAGCAGCAGCAGCAGCGACAGCACAGCAGCAGCGACAGTATTGGCTGCAGCAGCAGCAGCAGTAGCAGCAGCCAGGTGCTGCTGCTGCTGCGGATGCACCGCAGCTTCCTTGCAGCTCTGACTCTGCAGCTGAATTGATTTTTTATAATTAAACTCCATTAAATGCATAACTTATAAACTGTTAATTAATTATTTTGATTTGAATTACTTTAAATATTCTCCGCCATCGCTTTGGAGCCTCCGAAATAGCTGCCCAGACAGTCCGCGAGACCACCGGGAAGTCGAGGCTGAGGTGTACATACACCTCAAAACGCATGCACGGCGAACATGAACGGCAAGAAAGCGAAATAAATTCGAAATGGACAATTTTGAAAGTAAATTGAAATTAAAAAAATGAATATTTAATTAAATTGAAATTAAAATGCGAAAAAAGATTCGAAGTTGATGAAAAATGAAAATAAATCCGAAAATTCAAACACCTTCAAATGTTCAAGGCGTCCACTCAGACAAGAAATACAAGTCCAGTTTTGCAAAGAATATAAATAAATAGATAAATAAATAAATAAATAAATAAATAAATAAATAATAAATGCATGCACAGAAAGGCATGCATGCAAACAAAACAGAAAACGAGAAATAGAGCACATAGAAGCGAATTAAGAAAACCCCATTACAGCAAATACCATTCCTTACCCCTCCAATTATTATTATTCATCTATTATTAATTAATTAATTTATTTATTATTTATTTATTATTTATTATTTATTTATTTATTTTTTACTAATTGTGAGCTGCCTTTGCAATATCCGCCAACACCGAATTTGCACATCCCCAGTTTTTGTCGCTGAGGGCCTCGCGGAGGTTTTTCTCGAGGGGGCTTTCTTTGGTGAGTCTGCGGGAGAAAACGAAACAATTAATTAATTAATTAATTAATTCAATTAAATTAATTAAACTAATTCAATTTAATTTAATTTAATTAATTTAATTAAATTAATTCATCCAATGCGCTTCAAACGGATCAAATGCGCCCGAAAACAGCAGCGCAACAGCAGCACCCCAGGTGTACGTACACCTCAGCTGCAGCAGCAAAGCTGCAGGCGCTTCAGTCTGCTGCTGCTGCTGCTGCTGCTGCTCGTGATATGTGTGCTGCTGGCGCCGCTGCTTCTGCCGCTGCTGCTGCTGCTCGTGATATGTGTACTGCTGGCGCTGCTCCTGCTGCTGCTGTTGCTGCTGCTGCTGCTGCTTCTAATACTTCTGCTGCTATTGCTGCTGTTAATACTTCTGCTGCTATTGCTGCTGCCGCTGCTAGTCGTGACATGAGCACTGCTGCTGCTACTTCTGCTGCTGCTGCTGCTGCTACTGCTGCCGCTGCTGCTGCCGCTACTGCGAGTCGGAACATGGGCACTGCTCACGCTACTTTTGCTGCTTCTGCTGCTTCAACTGCTTCTGCTGCTATTGCTTCTGCTGCTTCTGCTTCTGCTGCTGCCGCTGTCGAGCTGCTGCTGCTGCTGCTGCTGCTGCTGCTGCTGCTGCTGGCCTTGAAACCACTGCAACTAGAGCTACAACTGCTGTTGCTTCTGCTACTGCTGACACTCCTACTCTGTTTATGGCTGTTGCTATTGCTGCAGCTGCAGCAGCAGCTGCAGCAGCAGCAGCAGCTGCTGCTGCTGCTGCTGTCGCTGCTGCTTACGTTCGTTCTGCTGCTTCTTTGACCTTCTCTGAGGCTGTTGAAACGATGGAGGCCAAGCGGGAGCCGAGCCGGTCCATCGAGTTGGAGCTGAAGAAGGACATCTTGCTGCTGCTGCTGCTGTTGCTGCTGCTGTTGCTGCTGCTGCTGTTGCTGTTGCTGCTGCGGCTGCAGCAGCAGCAGCAGTTCCCAGGCGTGTATACACCTGAGGGACGGCCCCTAAACTTAGAGGCCGCTGCAAGACCCTCACCTCGAGATGGGGTCCCTGCCGCTGCTGCTGCTGCTGCTGCTGCAAGCGAGAGCTAGCCGCAGGTAGATAGACTGGGGCCCCAACTGCCGCTGCTGCTGCTGCTGCTGCCGCTGCTGCAGTAGCGACTGCTGCTGCTTTGATGGGATGAGAGGCAAGGGCTGCCCCAGAGCCCGATGACGCAGCAGCTCCTGCTGCTGCTGCTGCTGTTGCTGCTGCTGCGGCGGCGACCCTTGCTGCTGCTGGCAACGGCTGCAGCAACAGGCGCTAGATGAGGTTGAAACGAAGAAATAATCCGCAGCAGGAAGCGAAGACTCTTGCGACGTAGCTCGCAGTCCCATCCAGCTGCAGCAGCAGAAGCTGCAGCAGCAGCAGCAGCAGCAGCAGCCGAATGTATCGGCAGTGTCTGTGCTGCTGCAGCGGATGCGCTGCTGCGCCTATTCTTTAATTTATTTTGTCTCTGATTTTCAATCAAGTAATTCAAATGAAAGAAGAACGAAACAGAAAACGGCAGCAGCAGCAACTCCAGCAGCAGCAGCAGCAGTGGCAACAGCAGCAGCAGCGGCTGCTTGTGGTCTTGCAGCGACAAGGCGCAGCAGCAGCAGCAGCATTTGCTGGCAGCAGCGCCCCGTCTTCTTTTCTCAACGTTCTGCCAAAATAAAGTGTTTAAAATACTTTTTATTTAATTAAATTAAATTAAATTAAATTAAACTAATTCCACAGAGGCCTCCCAGCTGCTGCTGCGCCTGCTCGAGGTGTATGTACACCTGAAACCTTCCGAACCTAAACCCTTCCCTTTTGCTGCTCCTTTCTCTTCTTCTCTCTTTCCAAAACCCGAGGCCGCTCCTGCTGCAGCAGCAGCAACCCCAGCAGCAGCTGCAGCAGCAGCAGCCCCAGCAGCAGCAGCAGCAGTTGAGGTGTACGTACACCCCAAACGCAGCAGGCAAACACCACAAGGGGGGCCCCAGTGCTTTTGCCCAGGGCCTCGAGGGGCCCCCAAGAGTTTCCAGTTTCAGCATAGCTAACTGCAGCAGCAGCAACATCAGCAGCAGCAGCTGCTGCTGCTGCTGCTGCTGCTCACCATGACCCCATTCGGGGAGGGCCCCCAGCCCCCAGCCTGGGGACAAAAAGACCCTGGGGGCCCCGGGGGCCCCCAAGGCCCCAGGGGGGCCCCACGGGGGGGCCCCCTAGAGGCTGGGTGGGGAGATTTGCTGCTGAAGGATGCGGAGCGCCTCTCAGCTTACATTCAGCAGCAGCAGCAGCAGCAACAACAGCAGCAGCAGCGGTGGCGGCAGCAGCAGCGGCAAGAACTGGAGCTTTCCTGGGGCAGCAGTGCTGCTGCAGCGGTGTTGCCGGCGCTTCGGCGTTTGCTGCTGTCATCTTCCTCGGAAAGGGCGAAAATAAGGGAAACTGCAGAGCTGCTGCTGCTGCAGCAGCAGCAGCAGCAGCTGCAGCAGCAGCAAGGGCCCCTCAGCAGAGAAGACCCCAAAATACTCGCCGGCAAACTCTGGCTGCAGGGGAGGCTTTTTGCTATTCATGAAAGAGCCCCGCTGCAGCTTTGAAGTGTATGTACACTCCACAGTTGTTGCTGCTGCTGCTGCTGCTGCAGCAGCAGCAGCAGCATCAGTTCGCTGCGCAAGGCCAAGTAGAGCTGCATATATGCAGCAACAGGAGCAGCAGCACGCACGTGCCGCCGGAAGTGCTCCTGCTGCTGCTGTTGCTGCTGCTCAGCAGCAGCAGCAGCAGCAGCAGCAGCACTCGAGAAGCATGGGTGGCTTTAATGAATATGTTAAAGGTCATAATCCATTTGAAAAAGTGCAGCAGCAGAAGAGCTCCTCTTTAGGGTTTGGTTGGGGTTTAGGGTTTGCGTGGCGCCCGAAAGGTAAACCCTAAACACTAAACCCTAACCCGCCAGCTGTGCAGTTAAAGGGAGTTGTGTCTTATTGAGCAATGCTGCAGCAGCTGCTTCTGCTGCTGCAGCTGCTAACGGAGGCAGCAGCTGACTGCAGCAGCAACCAGTTTGCTGCTGCTGCAGCTGCTGACGGAGGCGGCTGCAGACTGCAGCAGCAGCCAGTTTGCTGCTGCTGCGGCTGCTGACAGAGGCAGCAGCAAACTGCAACAGCAGCAAACCTGCTGCAGCTGCTAGAAAAACATGTCGCTGCTGCAGCAGTGACAATTTTGCTGCTGCTGCTGCAGGCGCCGCCGCCCCGCGCGTGCACAGCGCCTAAACAGTGCTCGACTCAAGGGTTTAGGGTTTAGGGTTTAGGGTTTAGGGTTTGTGGCTGCTTTTTGGCGCTGCTGGGCGGTTCGAAGCGGCGCACCGGCGACAGCTGCAGCCAAAGTGGAAGCAGCAGCAGCAGCAGAGAAATGAATTAGAACTAAATGAACGCAGCAGCTAATTAAATGCCATTGTTAAAATACAAATTCATTTAAATGCCATTATTTAAATGTAAACTTGTTTAAATGCCATTATCAAAATATAAATGGGAAGAACGCATGCAGCAGCGAAGCAGCTTTTTACGGGTGCTGCCAATGGGGTGTACATACACCTGGGGAGTGCTGCGCATGTGTTGGCGTTTCTTTTGTATAAATAAAAATACTTTTAATTAACTAATATGTTTATATTTAAATATATATATTTAATACTTTTTGATATTTATTTGCAGCTGCTGCTGGCGTGCTTGCTGTGGGTGTACATACAGTGCACAATGTGTGTAGCATTTATATGTATGGGTGCAGTGTATGTACAGTGTGTATTGATGAGTGGGCTTGCATGCAGAAGGGCTGGGGGAGGCGGAGGAAATATATCCGAAAGAGATTTAAAATGAAAGAATTGAATTAAATAACGAAAGAAGAAGGAGTATATTAAAATATCAAAAGAATAAATGAGGAAATAAGAGCGAAAGCAGCAGCAGCGCCGTTTTCAGGTGTACATGCAGCTCCTGGGGTGTATGGGCAGCTCCTGCAGTGCGCGTCTGCAGTTTGAGTTTTGGCTGGCCGTTTTAATTGAATAAATTAACAAAACATTTATTTTAGTTGAATTATTTTTAGTTTTATTTTATTTTTTTGCATTTGCTGCTCACTCTTAGCTCCTCCTCGTGCTGCAGCCGCGCCTCTCTGTTGAGCGCTGAGAGCAGCCCCTTGACTTGCTCTCCGCGGTGTCGCTGTAAACCCTCACAAACAGATAAATAAATTACAAATAAATATCTAAATGATAAATAAATAACAAATAATGAATAAGTAAACAATAAATAAAAGGCAGAAAGTCGGAAAGGCGGTTCTTTCCTGCCTGTTTGAAGAATTCAGGCCCGACTCTAAACCCTAAACCCTAAACCCTCACTCTCGCTTCTTCTGCCTGCCTTTTCTCCTGCGCCGTCTCCAGAGCGAACTCGTTTCTCCTCGCCAGCCACTGAGCGCCACAAACCCTCACTCTTAAACCCTAAACCCTAGCCTAAACCCTAAACGCTAGCTTAAACCATAAGCCCTAACTGAAACCCTAAACCCTTTCAAGCGCAAACCCTAAACCCTCGATGCAGCTTACGTAGTGGTAGTTCCTAGCAGTTTGTCTTTTTGCTGCAGCAAATAAGAAATCCGCACCAGAGCAACAGAATTAAATTAAGTGTATTTGTTTAAACATAAAATATATTTATTTAAATCCAACTCAATTTGTTAAATCCCTTCCCCTTTTGTTGACTCCCCTCTCTCTCTATCTTCTGCTGCTACCGAGCTCGAGGGTTTAGGGTTTAGGGTTTAGGGTTTAGGGTTTACTTTGGCGCAGTTCTTCGCGGACTCTTTTCATATCTTCCACTTCTTTGCTGAAGTGCTTTTGCTCTCTTTGAATTCTTTCTCTTTCCTTTCTGCACATCTGATAAAGAAAATAACTAAATAAATAAATAAAAAAAAAATAAATAAATAAATAATAAATAAATATATAAAAATAAGTAAATATATAAATAAATATAAATAATAAATTAGTCTTTGCTTTTTGTTTTCAGCGTCGTGGCGGACTCTTCGAGCCACGCAGAGTGCACGGTGCTGCGCTGCTAAGACTCTGTTTTAGGGTTTAGGGTTTAGGGTTACATTTATATTTCGTTGGAGAGAGTTTATCTGTTGATTAGCAACTTGTCCTTCTGCTTGCTTCAATCCATTTGCCTTTTTCGTTTTATTTATTTGCCGCAGTAGCTGCAAGCGAAAAACAACACGGAAGCTGCTGCTGCTGTTGCTGCTGCTGCTGCACGCATGCCTTCATTCTTCCTTTATTATTGTTTATTCCTTTTTATTATTATTATTACTATTATTATTATTATTACTATTATTATTATTATAATTATTATTTATTATTATTATTATTATTATTATTAAGTGCACACAGCTTCTTTTTCTTGTTTAAGACTTTGTATGAGCCGCTGGGTTTGCTGGGCCTTCTTTTTGGCTTCTTTCATTTCTTCCATTTGTTCGGAAATCCCAGAAAGACATTTTGCGCGTTTTGACAAAGACAAAGAATCAAAAAGAGACAATAAATTGCATTTCTCTCCATCTTTTGCGTTCATTTGCTCCGAAATGCTTGTCCGAAGGGGCCCTGAAAAAAGCAGCTTGCTGCTGCTGCTGCTGTTGCTGCGGCTATTGCTGCAGCTGTAGCTGCAGCTGCTGCAGCAGCTGCTGCGGCTGGGGGAACACCCGTCGCTGGGGAGGTGACCCCGGCGCATTGTGCTGCGGCGCTGCTGCTGCTGCTGCTGCTGCTTTTCCTTGAAAGACAATTAAAAATAAATAAAACTTGAAAAAAAACTTCTTTAAAATTAGATCTTGAAGCTGAAGGCAGCAGATGAGTGCAAACAGACGGAGGCCTCGACGCGCAGGACCTCGGCTGGCGCCTGGCCTCACCCGGGGCCTCCGCGCCCACGAAAATGCAAATTGAAGATTCAATTTAAACAAAAAGATACAAAAGTGAAAAAATAATAAAAAGAGAAAGAAAAAGAAGATATTTGACGGCGAGAACAGCAGCAGCTGGGGCGCCGCCGATGGGCTGCTGCTGCTGCCGAAGACAGCAAACAGCTTCGGACTGCGCCCGTTCGGCCTTGAAACTTGCAGCAAATTAATTAATTAAATCATTTAAATCTTTTATTTTGTTTTAATTTTATTTTAAAAATTAATTTCGCAATAAAGAATTCAAAAGGCAGTCAAACCGGCATCTATTTGCCGTCGGTCGCCGCACAGCAGCAGTTGCTGCCGGCTAGCTGCTGCGGCGCCGTGCTGCAGTGCTATTGATGGAAAGCAGCAAATCAAATGTAGTAAAGTCAATTTAATTTATTTATTTTAATTATTTAATTGTAGTTAATTCACTTTTATTTCTAAAACAGCACTTTTGGCGGAGTCGGGGCCAACCGAAAGCTCCAGGCCTCACTGGCCAGCACAAGACCCAAGGACCACTGGTCAAGTTGCATGCGTTTGCCCTGCTGCGTGTTAATTAATTAATTAATGAATTAATTCATCAATTAATTCATTAATTAAATAATTCATCATAAACCGTTTTATTTTATTTATTGTATTTATTTTATTTATTTTTATTTCACATTTCAACTGTTCAATTTCTCCTTCCCATTATTTCGTTCAAACTACAACAGGTTCGACAAAACCCTAAACCCTAGTGTCGAGAAGAACTTCGGAAACAAATGTGTTTTTAAAACACTTTTGGATCTTCCTTTAAAAACAAATTTTGATTTTTTCTTAAACTAAGCCAAAAAGCGCCACAGCTCAGTGTACCCTACAACTTCCCCTCCAAACCCTAAACCCTAAACCCTAAACCCTACACCCTAAACCTTAAACCCTACACCCTAAACCTTAAACCCTAAACCCTAAACCCTAAACCCTAAACCCTGAACCCTGCCGCCCGTCGGCTCTCGCGCGGCCACCAGGGAGTTCGAAAGAAGCTTTTGAAGAAGAAATGGAGAAATCAAAAAGAAATTAAAAAGAAATAAAAAAGAAATTAAAGAGAAATTGAACAAAAAAACAAATAAATATATTTAAACATCAAATGCCATTCTATTTTTCAAACTTCCGCAGATTTCGCAATTTCGCGAAAACCCGCCTGCGCCGCGATCCTGAGGTGTACGTACACCTGAAAACAGGCGGCCACCACCGTTTTCGCCGCCACTTCTTCAAAAGACTTTTTCTTCGAATTTTCGTTTTAAATCATTAAATATTTATCTTAAATAAATATATTTCTTCTTATTTGTTTACTTTCGAGTCTTTTCGCTTCAAAACTCCTCAAAATGGTCCATTTTTGGCCTTTTCAGTTTACCCGCCTCAGACTGCCCAGCCCAGAATGAAGCCCCGCAGCTGCTGCAGTGCAATTTGCTAAGTGGGGCTCGCGAGAAGCAACATGCTGCTGCTGCTGCTGCTGCTGCTGCTGCTGCCGACGAGCAGCAGCTGCTGCTGCATGCGCTCGAAAAAAAGCCCTTTTGCCGTCTTTTTTGAGTCTGTTGAGACTCAAAAGAATTGAAAAGGTTAATTCAATTAAGCGAGAAAAGATTTGAAAAAAAAAGAGGAGAAAAGAAGGAAGAGCGAAAAAGAAACCCTTGCTGCTGCTGCTGCTACCGCTGCTGCAGCAGCAGAAGACACCCTGGGCAGAATACCCTTTTCCTTGAATTGAAAAAATTTAAACAATTAAAAGAATGACTAAATCCAATTTTCATTTCAGCCAGCAGAAACCCCCAGGAAAAACCGCACACACACCGCTCTCGTCGCCACTGCTGCTGCTGCTGCTGCTGCTGCTGGAGCAGCCAGTGCCTGCAGCACATGCTTTTGAAGTGGATCTTTCTCGATTTCTCCTTTAAACGACATATATGTGAACTTAACTGTTTATTATTTTCATATTTCACTAAAATGAATCTCCAGAAACTCTCTCAAGAAGCAAATTCACAGCAGCAGCAGCAGCAGCAGCAGCAGCAGCACACGGACGGCTGGGGCGGTGGCACCCGGAGCCACGCCCAATAGCCCTAAAATTGATTGACTTATTTATTTTCAAAATTTTTGATTTATATTTTTAATTTATTTTTTATTTTAAATCTTTAAAACTCCCGAAATTGCCGGAACTGCAGCACAGGAGCAGCAGAGCAGCGCAGCAAACAGCGCCTCCTTCTATCTGCGCAGCCCCTACACTATAAACAAACAGAAAGTAAAAAAAGAATAAATAAATAAAAATATAAATCAAAAATAAATAAATAAAAAGAATTGTTTCAAAAAATGAAAGACAAACGAATAATGACTCCCGACCAACTAGCGGCGGATAACTTGAACACATGTACACATGTTCAGGTGTACAGACTGCATGGACCCAGGACAAGCTGCTGTTTTTCTTCACCATTTATTTATAATTCATTTTAAATAACAAATTAAATAACAAGTTTCAAACTAAATAACAAAAAAAGCAAAGGAAACTCTAGTGAAAGGCCCAGCAGGGGCCCCAGCAGCAGCTCGACTCCTCTCTGCTGCAGTGAAGGCAGCAGTAAGCAGCTGACTTGACTAGAAAACGAATTAAATGATTCAATAAAGAAGTAATTATAACTAGTAAAGACACAATTATAATTATTAATAAACAAATGCAGATAATTAGAATTAAACTCGAACAGGAACTCATCGAGAGCGCTGCGAGGCAATTCCTTCGCTCAGAGCCAAAAGCTCTTCTTTGCAAATGGCGCTCAGCGGGGGCTTTTGGCCCAAACCGCAGCAACGCATGCATGCACCAGTGCATGCATGCATGCATGCACAGTGCCTGCATGCATGCATGCACAGTGCCTGCATGCATGCATGCACTGATGCATGCACTAACGCATGCATGCATGCACTAATGCATGCACTCACTAATGCATGCACCAGTACGCGCACCCAGAAGACTGGCGAGCGCACGCACGCATGCGACGTCGCATGCATTGACTAATGCATGCATGCATGCATGCATGTAGGGATTGATGCATGCATGCATGCATGCATGCAAAGGAAGTTGGCGATATTTGGTCTAGTTGGCGCACAGGGCCCCACAGAAAGAGACACTAGAAGTCTGTTTGCATGCAAACCGCAGCAGCAGGACTTGGGTTTAATTTTGCAGACCACTTTTGCTCCAATTAAATTAAAATAAACGCCCTTTGCATGCATGCAATTTGCATTAATGGAAGAATAAACTAGTGCAGAACTTGCATGCATTTGAGTGCCTTTAAAGCGCCATTTGATTTATAATTAAATTCACATTCTGCAGTTTCTCGATTGCATGCGCTGCGCTGCAAATGAACTTGGACATAGAAGGCACATAAATGCATGCACTTTTGCAAATATAAACTGGAACTTGGACCTTTAAACTTCTAACAACAACGCATGCACGCATGCATGCTTGCATGCATGCAGACGCGCGCATGCATGCATGCAACTGGACAATTAAATTGTTTACTCTCTCCACTTCCGTGCAAGTTCGCCCGAAGACCCGCAGCTGCATCCGACACAACGCGCCCAGCCCAGCAGTTGTTGAATTGCACAGATAATGCACAAATGGACTTCTAATTCGATAAAGAAATGCAAAAAACGAAAAGTGATGCAAAATGGAACAAATGCAAATTCATAAATGGAGAAGAATTCAAAAATCCGCACTTGTTCGCTACGCTGCTTTCCTCTTGCTGGGCTGCACGGCCGGAGGTCCTCGAAAGAAGACAAGTGCAAAAAAGGAAATACTTTCGCTTGCATTTGAATGGAATTAATTCCTTTTATTCATTTGCATGCAGCTTTCCACGTGGTTGCTTTTGTTTCCGTTGTTTCCTTCCGCTGCAGCTTTTCGGAACGAGCTCCGGAGTTCAAATCGGCGGTTTGGGAATTTCTCTCGAATTCGACGAGAACGCGGGGAACAAAGCACAAATAAAGAAAGGAAATTAAATTTGGGAAGTTTTGGTCGGAGGAATTCCCGTTTTGGCGCCGCTTTCCGCCTCGGATCAAGCCGAAGTTCAAGTTCAAGTTCAAGTTCAAGTTCAAGTCGCGGGCGGTTGCGCCGTCGCAAGGAAGATTGAACTTCAAGAGATAAACTGCATGCAAAAGAAGTCCAAAAGAAGTTCATTTGAGGTTTTAAGCTGCTTTTCTCTTGACGACGAGGAGGAAGTCGAGGGGTTCGAACTTGTGGCCGTCGCCCTTGTAGAACTTGTTCTGGAACTCCACCCACTGCAGCCGCAGCGCATGCAGCGCCACTTCCAGCAAATCCATGCACAAAATAACTCCGAAAGTGATGCATGCGAAGAGGCTGAAGACCAGAAAGAGAGCAGCAGCAACAACAGCAGTGTCTTCCGACAGCGTCAGCGCCCGCACTACAGTCTGCGAGTAGAACACCAGCGACAGCTGCTGGTGGGCCAGCGAAAGCGCCCACAACCGCAAGTAAGAAGCAGTATTGGAGACAGTTCCGAGCACGAACTCGATGGTTTCGATCATTTGAAATATGAACAAGTCCCCCGCGCCTTCGTGTTCCTCCTGCTGCTGCTGCTGCTGCTGCTGCTGCTGCGGGGGCGCGTCTGCAGCAGCAGCGGCGGCGTTGCCGTTTTCGGCGGCGTCGAGGGCGTCGTGGCCGGGGGCGGCGGCGCGCTGCTGCTGCTTGTCCGCCGCTGCTGCTGCTGCTGCGCGTTTGCTGCGGAGGAGCAGCACGGTGGGCTTGACGAGCAGCATGACGGGGATGGTGAGCAGCAGCAGCAGCAGCAGCACGCGCTCGACGGTCTGCTGGTGCGCATAGAGCTGCTCCTCCGGAGCCACTTCGCCCATCATGCACATGTTGATGATGCTGCTGATCAAGTTGGGCTTGTTGCTGCTGCGCGGCGACACCCACTTGAGCACCACCATGAAGTTCAAGTAGCCAATCAGCAGCAGCAGGAACAGCAGCTGCGGCACGAACTCGAAGCAAAAACTCAACACTTCCCCGAAAAACAGCAAGTTCAGCCCCTTCAGCAGCACCCCCACTCCCATGTGCACAACAGCAATTGCAATCGACAGCTTCATCTTCACGGAGTTCACCATCAGCAGCTCGTTCGTCGCGCCCTTCCACGCCGGGTCTATCCCGAACGGGTACGGGTCCTCGCCCTGCAGCAGCAGCAGCAGCGAGGATCCACAGCAGCAGCAGCGAGGATCCACAGCAGCGGCAGCAGTGAGAGTCCACAGCAGCAGCAGCAGCGAGGATCCACAGCAGCAGCAGCAGTGAGAGTCCACAGCAGCAGCAGCAGCGAGGATCCACAGCAGCAGCAGCAGCAGCAGCGAGGATCCACAGCAGCAGCAGCAGCGAGGATCCACAGCAGCACCAGCGAGAATCCACAGCAGCGGCAGCAGTGAGAGTCCACAGCAGCAGCAGCAGCGAGGATCCACAGCAGCAGCAGCAGCGAGGATCCACAGCAGCAGCAGCGAGGATCCACAGCAGCAGCAGCGAGGATCCACAGCAGCAGCGGCGAGGGTCCAGAGCAGCAGCGGCGAGGGTCCAGAGCAGCAGCAGCGAGGATCCACAGCAGCAGCGCAGCAGCAGCAGCAGCAGCTTACAAGCTGCTTGAGGCGAATGCCGCCGTTGATGGGCTCGTGGCCCTCCTCCGTCCACCTGGAGCCGAAAAGGTCCACCCCGAGGGCGAAAAGGTCATTATAAAGAAAGCCAGCATAAAAAGCAAAAAGGCCCATGAGGGAGAGGAGGTAGCGGTAAGGCACGAAGGCAGCAAGCAGCCCGCGCTGCTGCAGCAGCTGCTGCTGCCGCAGCAGCAGGAACAGCCCCAGCAGCAGCACTATCGCCCCGTGCCCGATGTCCCCGTACATCACTCCGAACAAAAACGGAAATGTTATCGAAGTCAAAAACGCAGGGTTTGCTTCCTGGTAGCGCGGAACGCCGTACGTGTCCACCTGCGCGCACACCCTGCTGCTGCTGCTGCTGCTGCTGCTGCTGCTGCGGGGGGGGGTGGCGCGTTCGCGCTGCTGCTGCAGCTGCTTTGGGCGCAAAGTTGTGGGCGACGTGAAGGCAGCAGACGCGGCACCGGCAGCAGCAAAGGCGCACTGGCCGTGCGCAGCAGCAGCAGTAACGCTTCAGCAGCAGCAGCAGCAGAACGACACCCAGCAGCAGCAAACAGGCCGACAGCAGCAGCACGAAATCCAACAGAAGCAGCAACGGCATAAAGATCACGAGCACCAGCAGAAAAACCAGCAGCAGCACAGAAAACACCAGCAGCAACAGCACCAAACCCAGCAGCAGCAGCAGCACAAAAACCAGCAGCAGCAGCAGCAGCAGCACAAAAACCAGCAGCAGCAGCAGCAGCAGCACAAAAACCAGCAGCAGCAGCAGCAGCAGCAGCAGCAAACTGACGAGCATTTGGCTGGGGTCAGTGAACTCCGTGGACTTGAAGTAAGTCGGAGGCATTGCGGCCGCGGAGTCTTTTTCAGTTAACAAAAAAGCCGAACCCTTGAAAGAAAAAACAAATAAATAAATAAACAAACAAATAAAATAATAAAATTAAATACAATTAAGTATATGAAATAAATTAAATAAATGAAATAAATCGGAGTTTTAATTGGAATTAAAATGAATGGAAGAAAAAAAAAATCGACAAAAAATTTCAAAAGATGAAACGCCATATACCCTTTGGAAGACATCCATTTAATCATTCCGAAGAATTCAATCCAACACAAATGATTCTAGCTAGCTAGCTAGCTAGCTACCTTGAATTGCTAGCTAGCTAGCTAGCTAGCTGCTCAGTTACTAGCTAGCTGTGTATCTACTCGGCCAGCTAGCCGCTCGGCTCGGTGGCTAGCTAGCTATTTGGCTGGCTAGCCAGCTAGCTGATTGGCTGGCTAGCTAACTGCTTGGTTGGCTAGCTAGCTACCTGTTCGACTAGCTAGCCAGCAGCTTGGCAAGCTAGCTAGCTGCTTGGCTAGCTAACTAGCTGCTTGGCTAGCCAGCTAGCTGCTTGGCTAGCTAGCTGCGTGGCTAGCTAGCTAGCAGCTTGGCTAGCTAGCCAGCCTACAGCTAGCCAGCCACCCATCCACCTAACTCACCACCAAACAAAAACCACACAAATAAACAAGCAAATAAAATAAATAAATAAAACAATAAAACAAAAAACAATATGATCAAAGAAATAAAATAAATAAACAAATAAATAAACAAATAAACAAATGAAAAATAAATAAAAGGACCTGCTCGTCGCCAGTGACTTCCATGGAGCGCAAAATGCTTCGAACTTTCTCTTCATTCTTTTTGGGAATCCAACAGGAACACCGCAGCGTCATGTCTCTTCCTGAAGACAAGCTTCTCAAAATATTTTATTTATTTATTTAAATTGGTTTAATTAAATTAAACTAAATTAATTAATTTAATTTAATTAATTTAATTAATTAATTTAATTCGATAGTCGAGGAGCTGTTTGATGTATTTGCTGCCGAATTCCTCGGCAGAAGTCCACGGCTCAGGTACACCCAGCGGCTAGCTAGCTAGCTAGCTAGCTAGCTAAACAGCCAGCTAGCTAGTAGCTAGCTAGCTGGCAATCTAGCTAGCTAGCTACCTAGCCAGCTAGTTGGTTGCCTAGCCGGCTAGCTCGGTAGCTAGCCAGGCAGCTGCCCATTTAATAAGCTGGCTGGCTAGTTGGTTAGCTAGCTTAGCTAGCTAGCTAGCCATTTACATAACTAGCTAGCTAGCTAGCTGGCTAGCTATTTAGCTAGGTAGATGCGCAATTGGGGAGGCTTGCCTTCGAAGCAGTTGAGGGCCGCGTAAATGGCTTTTTCCTTTTGGCAGAACATCCGCCATTCTTCGATCAAAGAAGAACTGCCTTCTCTGGGAACATCCAGCAAAGTGGAAATTTCTCCCAAAAAGTAATGTTCGTAGGCGGCCAGCGCCTTTTCTTTGTCTTTAATGACATCTGCCAAACCTGAATTCGCAAAGCGGCGGCGCGGGAGCTGGGGTGTACGTACACCTCGCGCGCGGCGGCGCGCGGCGGCGCGGGGTGGAAAGCTGCGGAAAAAAGGGGAACTGCGGAATTTGGAGGGCGCAGAGGGGAGGAAAATGGAAAATAAATGCAAATGGAAGCAAAAGGAAGGAAAGAAGTGGAGGAAAAGTGCAGCTTACCCTCCAATCGCTCCTGCGTCTGCTTGAGGCTGAGCGGCCACTCGTAGCAGCAGCCGCCGAAGACGCTGCTGACCTTGGTGATCTTCTCGTGCAGCAGCGACTGCGTGCTTCCTTGATGGTAAACAACGAAAACACTTTTTTGAATATCCTGTCCGGACTTGGGGTCGCAGAAGGGGAGCTCGATGGACTGGAAGAAGCAGAAGGCGTTGCCGCGAGTTGCACGGAAGAGCGTGCGCTGGAAGCGGGGGATTTCCGCTGCTGGCAGGACGCCAGCAACAGCAGACACAGCAGCAGTTGCTGCAGCTTTGCGGCCGAGGCTGCCGGGTCCGAGGTCTTCCTCGGAGGAGCGCTGGCGCTGCTGCTGCTGCTGCTGCAGCAGCAGCAAGTTGGAGCCGCCGTCCTCAAGGTCGGAGAGGGCCTCGGGCGGCGGCGAGCCAGGGGGCGCGCGCGCTGCTGCTGCTGCTGCTGCAGCGCCGCCCTGCAGCTGCTGCAGCGCCACCCGCAGCACGCACTGCTCCTCGAGAGCAGCATTTTTCTCGGATTGCAAACTTGAATTGTTTCCCTTGAAGAGCACGAACTGTCCGTACAGCCGGTTCAAAGCTTCCTCCACTTTGTCCAAAACGTAGCCGTGTCCATTATCGAGGAAGCTGCGTTCGCCGTCGGGGGCCACGACGACGAGGCCCTGCGGCGCTGCTGCTGCTGCTGCTGCTGCTGCTGCTGCTGCGCCCGGGCCGCCCTCCAGGCAGCGGATCTCCTCCTGCAGAAACCTTATTATTCTTTCCATTTCTTCTATTCTTTGAATGTAGTTGTTGTAAGGCCTCGCAAGTGCTGCTGCTTGCATGTCCACGAACTGCACGGCCCCCAGCCGCCCCAGCCGCTCCAGCAGCTCGTGGGCCACCGGCAGCGAAGACGGCAGCACTATGGTGCCCCGCACCATCGGCTCGCTCCGCAGCGTCGACATCTTCTGCTGCTGCTGCTGCTGCTGCTGCTGCTGCGGGGGTGCGGGTGCGGGTGGAGGGAGGCTCCCGCGGAGGACGCGGAGGCCGCTGCTGCTGCGGGGGTGCGCTGCTAGTAAGGCTGCGATCGGCTGCTGCTGCTGCTGCTGCTGCTGCTGCTGCTGGGATGGGGTGGGCTCCTGCTGCGATCGGCTGCTGCTGCTGCTGCTGCAAGGGGTGGGGACGTGGCAGCAACTCGCAGCAGCGAAAGCAACAAAGGGCGCGAGGGCCTGGGCTGGCTTGCTGCGCGCGCACACAGCGGCAGCAAGAGCTGCTGAAAAGCCCAGGAAGGCTGCAGCAGGGGCCTTCGGCGCGCCGCTGCAGCGGCTGCTGCTGCAGCTGCTGCTGCCTAATCTGCGTTGCTGCAGGGCTTCCCCGCCCGTTCAACGAGCGCCGCCGGGTGCTGCAGCGCAGCCAGCGAACAGCCGCTGCAGCGGGAGAGGCGCTTTGGCTGTGGGCGCCTAAGCCGGCAATAAACAGCTTAAAATAACAATTTAAACAACTACTGCTGCGGAGATTCGCAGCCGAAAAAGCGCAGCCAGCACGGCATCCTGCGCGGCTGCTGGGCGCGCGTCCGCTGAAGTTGAACAGCTCAAACTCCGTGCGATTTCATGGCGAAAGGAAGAAACCTTAGACCTTTTTCGAATGCTTAAAAAGCGGAAAACCCAAAAATGCGAACCAATTCCTCGAAACCGCGGCGGGAGGCGGCGGATCGCGCAGCTAAAGAAGGAAATGCAGAAAGCTAAGCTGCAGCGGGCAGCAGAAGAACAGCCAGTGAGAGCGCCTGGGCGTTTTCGGTGGATCTACGCGCCAACAGAGCTTGAACAAAGAATATTAGAGCAAATATTCCTTTTTTAATTCCCTCCAAAGGACGAATAAGGCGCATTCGGCGGCGAGGATTGCAGAAACGGCGGCGTATCGCCAGCGCCACGGGGAAGAGGCGTCGGGGCTTTGAGTGGGTGTTCAGCTTCGGCTCTCCTCATTGTTTTTGTTCCTGAGGATAACTCGTGCAATTTTCTCTTTATTTCCGCCTTTTTATTGCACTTTGCTCGGCGGACAGCTCCGGCCCTCCCCGCGTTTCTGCGGCGCTCCCCCTCCGAGCCGCTCTGTCGCCGCGGCTGCTGCGTTTCTGTCCTTCTTCCCGCGCGAACTTCGCCGCATTTGTCTGAATAGCGCCATTTATTTGTGCATTTAGGCAATTGGATTCTTTTTCAATGTGAGGGAGGGGGAAGTTGCTTCCCCAGCGCCTGATGTTCGCGGCTTCCTTCCCTCTCCAGGCGAGTCTGCCCGTTGGAGCTCCGTGTCCGGCTCTGGCCGATTCGCACAAATAGTCTCAAAGGCAAAGACACAGACTGCGCAGCCCCGCAGCACTGCCAGCTGGGCCCCGCAGCAGCAGCAGCAGCAGCAGCAGCCTCTCCACAGCGTCTCTTCGGCATGCGCGCTGCAGCAACCCCCGCCTTGTGTCTTTTTGACCTTTTAGTGTTTGAGGACCTCAGAAGCCTCCCCTCCCCGCCGGCGCTTCCCTCCGAGCTCATTTCACAGCAGCAGCAGCAGCAGCAGCAGCAGCAGCAGCAGCAGCGATGTTGATATACTTTCGACTGATATCGGAGCATGCAGGAACTTACCGGGAATGCCCCATTGGGGGCCCCACAGTTAGCGTGGGGGAGTTGAAGCTGCTGCTGGCGCGTCAGTGTGGCTTTGCTGCAGACTATCGTCGAAAGATAGACTTGAAGATATTCCTGGTGTCCTCCAAAAGCAGCAGCAGCAGCAGCAGCAGCAGCGGGGAGGGGCCGCAGGAGGAGCTGACGGAGGCGGAGGACGAGCAGCAAGTGCCGGCCTTTGCGAAAGTCGTGCTGCAGCGGCGGGTGCTGCGGGGCGCAGCAGCAAAAGAAGTGCTGCAGCACGAGGCCCGCAGCAGCTTGACTGCAGCAGAATGGGGGGGGGCCCTGCAGCGCCGCGAGGGGGCCCCCAAGCCGCTGCTGCCAGCAGAATGGATTTGCTGCTTCTGCAGGGGCCCCATGCGCAACCCGCTGCTGATCAAATGTGCTGCTAACTGCGGCCACTCTGCATGCAGAGCATGCATAGAGCAGCAGCTGCAGCAGCAGCACGAGTGTCCCTTCTGCCACTCGGCCTTTCGGCAGCTCATCAAGAACAAGCGCCTCGAAGAAATGATCAAAAGTGTCAACTTGGCTGACTACGAGCTTCCTGCTGCTGCTGCTGCTGCTGCTGCT
>NW_013545793.1:0-5633 GCF_000499545.2 Eimeria tenella
GCTAGCCATCTGGATAGCTGGCTAGCTGGCTGGCTAGCTAGCTAGCTGGCTGTCCGGCTAGCTATCTGGCTAGCTAGCTAGCTGGCTATCTGGCTAGCTAGCTCTCTAGCTTTCTGGTGAGCTGGTTAGCTAGCTGGCTACCTGGGCAGCTAGCTGGCCAGCTGGCTAGCCAGCCCGAGAGGCTAGGCTAGCTAGCTAGCCACAGAAGCTGGCTAGCTAGCCATAGAAGCTGGCTAGCTCGTCATAAATGACGGCTAGCTGGCCAGCTAGCCGTGGCTAGCTAGCCGTAGCTAGCCAGCTGACTAGCCAGCTAGCCATGGCTAGCTAGCCATAGCTAGCTAGCCACAGCTAGCTATCGGCAGCTAGCTACCCATAGCTGGCTAGCTAGCTAGCTAACTAGCTAGTTAGCTAACTAGCTAGCTAGCCATAGCTAGCTAGCTAGCCATGACACTGCGCTGTTCGTTTCTATTTGAATCTTTGGAGGCAATTGAGGTGTACAGACACCGCAGGGCAACTAGACTCCAAACCCTAAACCCTAAAAGTTCTTAGCAACTCAAAACCCTAAACCCTTAAACCTTCGTCTGAAGGAAAGCGAAACAAAGGCAAAGACGTTGAGAGTTTGGAGCTTGGCTGGAGGGGGCGGGGGTTCCAGCCGGCCCGAGGGTTTAGGGTTTAGGGTTTGGGGTTTGCTGGCTGGCATCTTGCAGCCCAAGAAAGCTAAACCCTAAACCCTAAACCCTAAACCCTAACCGAAGCCCTTACAGACACCCCACGAAGTTCTCACTGGCCCAATTCGCCAGCTAGGGCCTAAGCCCTAGGGTTTAGGGTTTAGGGTTTAGGGTTTTCTGGGACATTCGTCTTCAGGTTCTTCACTGTCTCCGCGATTGTTTCTTTCTGCGGACATTCAAAAAAAATAAAAAGTAATAAATAAATAAATAAATAAATAATAAATAATAACAAAGAGAGAAATAAATAAGTAAATAAATAAATAGTTAAAGATCTGTAAATAATAAAAGCAATAAATAAATAAATAAAAAGCAAAGAAAACAAGGGCGGGCCATTCCGCAGGCGAAGAGCAGGGACTGAGAACCCCCCAAACCCTAAACCCTAAACCCTAAACCCCAAACCCCAATTCCGAAACCGTAAACCCTCGACTCCAAACCCCACACCGCAAACCCTAAGCCTCAAACCCTAAACCCTTGGCCCTGGGCTCTAAACCCCTCACCCTGCACCGCAGAGCCCAAACCCCAAACCCCAAACCCCAAACCCTAAACCCTAAACCCTAAACCCTAAACCCTCACGACTTGGTCAAAGGCCTGGAGAGAGGCGAAGACTTCGTTGGCGTCGGCGACGACTTGGTGGTTTTGGTCGAGGGCCACAAACCCTCCGGAGTCGATGAGGGTTTGGAGTTGTTTGTGTTTGGAGAGGGTTTGGAGCTGGTTTGCTGCTGCTGCTGCTGCTGCTGCTGCTGCTGCTGCTGCTGCGGGGTCGGCGGGCGCGGCCGCGGCCACGCAGTGTCTGTACACCTCCAGCTCGCGCCGGTGAGCTGCTTCTTTTCTTTGCATGCACTTCAAAAAAGAATTTATATTTTTAATTTCTTTTGCAACTTCAAATCGAGAATACATTTCTCGAAAATAAGAAACGAAAACTTCCCGCTGCGGGTCGTCCGCCCGCAGCCGCCGCAGAAACCCTTGCGAGGCGCATTCGTCTTTTCTGCAAAACCTGAATTCAAAACAATTTATTTATTTATTTATTTATTATTATTTACTTATTTTTTTATTATTTATTTATTTATTTATTTATTTATTTATTTATTTGGTTTGTTTTGTCTGCTTGGTTTGGCTCGAGGAGCTTTCGTTTCTCGCTTTCCAGCGGGGAACAGATCCGCCCTAGAGCTCGATACGCCAAACCCTAAACCCTAAACCCTAAACCCTAAACCCTAAACCCTAAACCCTAAACCCTGTCTGACACACCCAGAGTCCGGACAAGCGAGCTAAAAAAGCAAATGAATAACCGAAAAAACGAACAAAGAAATAAACAAACAAACAAATAAATAGTAAACAAATAAATAAATAAAAATAAATAAATAAAAATAAAAATAAATAGATAAATAAACAAATAAAACCCTCACCACTCTTCGCCTCTCTGTTCCAAAATTTCAGCGAAAGAAACCATAAGAGAAAAGTAAGAAGGATTAAACCTCAGGCCCGTCATCACCATGTGGTCCTGAAAAATAAATAAATAAAAAATAAACAAGCAAACAAACAAATAAATAAATAAAAAGAAATAAATATATAAATAAATTAATTAATAATAAATAAAAAGAAATAAATAAATAAATAGATAAGTGAATTACAACGAAAGAAAAAGACGGAAGACTGACCGCAAGCCGGTTGAGCGCGCGCGTCGGGCTGCAGCTGCTGCTGCTGTTGCTGCTGCTGCTGCTGCTGCTGCTGCTGCTGCTGCTGCTGGGGAGGTAGAAGAGGCAGTTGACGTCGTCGCCCAAGTCCAGCCATTTGCCGCTGCCGCCGTCGCAGCACATTGCTGCAGCAGCAGCAGCAAGAGAGAAGCAAGGAATGAAGGGGCAGCAAAGGAAGGCGTAGGAACCCATGAGTCTTGCTGCTGCTGCTGCTGCTGCTGCTGCTTCCTGCTGCAGCAGCAGCAGCACCTCCCCCTCGCAGTCCCCCTCTTCTGCTGCTGCAGCAAATAAGTCCATTGCAGCAACGCGAGACAGCTGCTGCAGCTGCTGCTGCGCCCGCCGCCGCTGCGCCTGAAAGAAAATCATTTCATTTATTTATTTATTTATTTTACGTAATTGATTTAATTAATTTCAATGTATTCATTAATTTTGTTTTGTTTATTTTGATTAATTTAATTCGTTTTTATTTGTCTTTAGTTTGTTTCCTTTCCAGCTTCTGCTGTAGAGCCAATTGAAGGAAACAAAAAAACGAAAAAGAAATTTAAAAAAATAAAAAAGGAATAAAAAAATAAAAAATAGAGCAGAAAATAAAGAGGAAATAAAATGGATAACAATAAAAGGGAAAATAAAGAAAATAAAAAGAAAATGAAACAAAGAGGAAATTAAAAAGGGAAAATAAAGGGGACATTAACGAGACAGAAAAGAAACAAAAACAAACAAAAAAGAAACAAAAAATATAAAAACAAACACCAAAAAGAGACAAAAAGAAATAAATGAAAGAAACAAAAAAGAAACAAAAAGAAACAAAAAGGAGACAATAAAAGACAAACAAAAACATCAAAAAGTTCCAAAAAAGTTCCAAAAAAGTCCCAAATAAAGAGCTTCAAAAGAGTTTTAAAAAATTCAAAAAAGTGAAGATGAAGTGCCAAAAACGTCCAAAATGTCCGAAAAAGATTAAATAAAATGTCACAAAAGAAAAATTAAAATGTGAAAAAAAGCATTTAAAAAGTCGCAATTAAATGCCAACAAAGTGCCTCCAAAAGGTCCAAAAACGGGAAAATAAAGTCTCAATAAAATGCCGAAAAAGGCAAATAACATGCCACTAAAACGCCTCAAAAGAGGCCAAAAAGAGTCCACAAAAAGCCAATAAAATGCGCAAAAAGGGCCAAAAGAGTGTCACTAAAATGCCACAAAAGAGTCCACGAAAAGGCCATCGAAGTGTCACTAAATGCCTCAGAAAAGTACAAAAAAATGTCCAAAAGGAGTCCCAAAAAGGTCCAAAAAAGCTGCACAACGAGTCTCAAAAAAGGTGGAAAAAGACTCTCAAAAAAATGCAAAAAGACTTTGAAAAAGGGCAAAAACAGTCTCAAATAGAGTGTCAAAAGGGACTCAAAAAGAGCAGAAAAGAGCGAAAAAAGAGTCTCAAAAAGAGCAAAAGAGAATAAAAAAAAGAACAAAAAAGTCGCAAAAAAGAGCGAAAAAGGAACGAAAAAAAGAAAACAAAGAGAGTAAGAAACAAATATCAAAAACACTGCAAAGAGAACGCAAAAAGAGTCAAAAAAGAGTCCCAAACGTTCCAAAAATCTTCCAAAAAGTTCCAAAAAGGGAAAAAAAGAAAACCTACAACAGCAAAGAAGTTGAACTTCTTGTCCTGCAAATCTCCAAACCACCGCCAAGGAAAAGTCTCCGGGAAAAAGCGGAAGTCCGAACCAGTTCGAACCAAATAGTAAATCATGTGTTCCAAAAAGCTCTTTCTGAGAAGATTTAAACCAACAAATGAGCAAATTAATCAATTAATTTAGTTTATTTATTTCGTGTAATTCATTTATTTGTTTCTAAAATTAAAACGGCTTTTTGTTGATATATTTATCCAACTCGTCAAAAAAAAGTAAAAAAAAGTTCGAACCAAATAATAAATCATGTGTTCCAAAAAGCTCTTTCTGAGAAGATTTAAATCAACAAATAAGCAAATTAATTTAATTTATTTATCTAATTTAATTTAATTAATTAAATTAATTTAATTGTTTAACTTAATTGATTTATTTGTTTCTAAAATTAAAATGGCTTTTCCTTGATGTATTTATTCGCTTATTAGTAAAAAGTAGAGAAGTAGAAAAAGTTCCAACAAGATAATAAATCATTTGCTCCAAAAAGCTCTTTCTGAGAGGATTTAAATGGACAAATAATCAAATTAATTAATTAATTAATTAATTTATTTGTTTATTTATTATTTAATATATTTATTTTTTTTATCAATTACTTAATTGAAATACTTTATTAAATTCGCTTTTTAATGATGCATCTATAATGTGATAAAAAAACAAAAGTTCGAACAAGACAGTAAATCATCTGCTCAAAAAAGCTTTTTCTGAAAATAATTTTGAAAGTAAAAAATTAAATAATAAATAAATAATTAATTAGTTAATTAATTGACGAACTAATTAACTAATTAATTAATTAATTAGTCGATTAATTAATTAATTAATTCATTAATTATTTTGCCATTTACTTTTTAAATAATTATCAAAAAATAAGATAATTAAATAACCAATAAATTTGTTAATTTATGAATTAATTAATTAATTAAGCAAATTAATTAATTAATTCATTTTTGATTAATTGGTTAGTTTGATTAATTGATTATTTAATCAATAATTAAATCTATTTATTTACTTAACAAACAAACAAAACAAATTAGAAAAATTAAACCAATTAAAAAACCAAACAAATTAAATGCATTAAACTAATTAAATAATTAAACATTTAAATAAACAAAATTAATCAATTCAATCAAATTAAACTAAATTAAATTAATTCAAATTAAACTAAATTAAATTAAATAAAATTAAATCAAATCAAACAAACAACAAATTAAATAATAAAAAACTAAAAAAATAACCAAAACAAACAGAACAAAATAAGCAGAATCAACAAACAAGCAAATAAATAAATAAATAAATAAATCAATAAAATAAATAAACAAATAAACAAATAAACAAATAAACAAATAAATCAATCAATCAATCAAATAAAACAAATAAATAAAACAAAACAAACAAACAAACAAACAAACAAATAAACAAATAAAACAAACAAATAAACAAACAAACAAATAATGAATTAATTAAATAATAAACAAATAAACAAATTAATAAGCTAAATAAAAGAATAAAATAAATAAATAAAATAAATAAAAATGAATACCTGTGTATGA